>NC_048893.1:159705199-159720445 GCF_011077185.1 Oxyura jamaicensis
AGGGGGAGATGAGTCGCCGTGGGGTGGAGGATGGCGAGGACGGGACCGCCGGGGTGCGCCCGCAGGATCCCCTCGGGGGGATTGAGCTGTGGGTCGGGCAGATCCCACCGTGCCAGCCCCGCTCTCCAGGCCAAGCATAACGCACGGATGGGCTGGAAATGGTTGAAAAGCGCCCGGGGGAAATAAAAGGACGTGGGCTAGTCCAGGGACACGGAAACCACGGAGAAAGTCTGCTTTTTTTGTAGGTTTCCATAAAACGCTCAAGACCGTCTCCATCGTCAAAATTCCCCCTGATGGTGCAGGGAGTGGCAGGGAGGCAAGTTAGAGTGAAGAAGGGTTAGAGACAGTTTCAGGTTGTACCGCGTATTGTATAGCCAATGCTGGAGTCAGTCCTTAAAACAGACTTATTTGCTGACCTTTCTTCCCCTTTTCTGAGAAAGGAAAAATAACGAGTGCATCCGTGCTTAGATGTAAACCTTGCACCCGGAACGTTTTCTTTAACACAGACTGCATTTAACTTGAAAAAAAAATACATGAAAGCCTTTCTGAGCAATACTTTGCATCAAGACAGGAGTAAATGCACGGGCTGAGCGTCAGCTGATGCTGCATTTCCACCTAGCTAGGGAAAGGCTCTTATTACCTTTAAATTTTGGTGCACACACCACCCATCATTTTCTTCCTCTATTTAAAAGGTAACCCATATATCTGTCGTTTTAGGTTTCCAAAGACTCGTAACTTAATTCCTTCAGGCTATTCATCAGCACAGTAATTAAACTAGCAAATGGATGTAAATAAAGTGAAATTGGTTTCATGACAGATGAGCCGAAGAGGCCTCTGACATGAAACAAGCCAGGACAATAATTATTTCTGCACCGGGCTATATGAGGAACTCCATCTGGATTTATTAGGTGCTGCAAGTTATTTGCTGGGAGCAGGCAAGACAGGAGGACTCACTTTAATTTGACAGGATTTATTTATTTATTTATTTATTTTTGCATCCTAAGTAGGTTACAGAAAAATAAATCTGTAATTAACTTTGGCAATACTCTGAGAAGGCTCTACCCAGTGTAAAAAAACTCGGCAGGGAAAATAGACAATGGAATAAAGGTTTATTAAACAATTTCTTCCCAAGTGCTAAATGGAAGAGAATCTGCGTTAAAATCCTGCTCTCGAGATCTCCCCTATTAAATTGCAACCCAGATCACCGAGGCGGGCAGCGCATTTCCCTTTTCTACGAATATACATGCGGTGCAACAGAAAGTAGGCAGATTTGGAGAGCCTGGGAATTCTGAGGTTTTATCTTAAATAAAATAATCATAGTCTCAGCTAAACGGTGTCTGGCAAGATGCCTCCGCTCCCTCTCCATGAAGGAAAAGTTTTATACCTGTGGAGAAGAGGTGAGCAGAGAAAGGGGCTGGGAAAGGGAGGGTATGGAGACCGCAAGGCTCAACTGTAATTGGAGCCATCAGGTCCAGCTTGGAGTGGAAGTAATATACAGAATAAATAAAAAAAGGGCTCTCACAGCAGGTGCAGATTAGTCCCTTTTCCCCTGAAAAGATTAGAAACGGCCTGCTTTATGCTTAAACGTACTGTCAATTATTTAAGCGCCCCTTCGTGATTAGCAAGTAAAAGTAACGCTCCAGAGCGCTGGAGAAATGAAGCAAGAATAACATCGCCTTCCCACGGCTCACGTCGCCTTTCCAGCACATGCCCAGCTCCCTGCCGGCTCGCATGGCTCATCCCGGGGAAGTCTGCGAGCTGCTACACCTGTGGGGTGGGGTAGGGGGGGGAGAAGGGGGAGAGGGAGGGGATGGGAAGGGGCAGGTTCAGAGGGAACAATTCCGCCGGCGATGCTGCGCAGGATGCAGCCCAGCGCCGTTTCAGAGGCGCTTTGGGGCTGTGGGAGAGATTTTCCCAGGAATGCTGGACCCTCTGATCCCTTCCTCTGGGGACAGGATAAACAAACAAATAAATAAATAAATAATCCAACAAGAAATCTAAAATAAACATAAAATCCCAAACCAAACCAAAAAAAAAAAAAACCCGCTCTACAAACCACCCTCTTTGAACGGGCTGAAAATGAGCCGGGGATGCCTGTGTTTGCAGACGGCAGTTTGATCAGAGTTCATATCTGCCCGCAATCAAGTCAGAGGTGTTTTTCCCCCTTCCTCCTGGAAGGGACTGTGTATCTGCAAAGCCGGGGAGACGTCCTAAAGGGACCGAAATCCCCTTATGTCTGAAGCTTTCCCTTTTAACACACACCAGACTAATTATTTAAAAGTTCTTGTAAAATTAGAAGACATAGCCCAGTCCTTTAATTAGAATACAGCGTGAATAGGGATAGCATATGGAGGGGAATGTCAAGAAGAGGGTGCCAGGGGCAGATCCTAGGAAATCTGTATTCATTTCTGCCTCCTATTTGTTCAGTAATCTCTACCATCATAACTAAATCTTGGAGCACTGATGTAGTTCGAGTTGTTGTTGACTCAACGTCAAAATTCAATCACTGGGGGTTTTGCATCAGCCGGGCTACTTATTTGTCTAATAAATCCGTCATTTTGTAAGAAAAATATTTGAGCAGCCGTACTTGACCTCTTGGTATCCACAAGCCACATTTATTTCTACCAGTTTACAAATGCAAAATGGAGATGATCATCTTAATGCCTCGAGGTGCTGTGTTGATTTCTGATTGGATTTTAGATGGAAATGTCTATTTTAAATACCCCGTGATTAAATTGTACATATAATAGAATTCATGCCTCTCGAATCAAATCCTGATTTGCAAACCCTGATTTTATTTTAAAAGAAATATTACTTAAGGATAAATTGTTTTCTTAAATACTTTGTTAACACTCCCACCCCCAAACCCACATATCTCCCATTGTGGGGTTTTAGTATAGCTGGGATATTTATCTTTTTTTTTTAAAAAAAAAAAATCCTTTTTTTTTTTTTTTTTTTTTTTTGACCCTGGGCCACCCGTTGATGATTGTGAAGGGGGAGACAAGGATGAGACAAGGATGGGGTGGAAGAGCACCCGCTGAGGAGCACTGGGGGCCTGTCTTACCTTTAGTTTTTATTCATAAACCTGTCGAAAAGGGGGGCAGGTTGCAGAAGTTGAATTGGAGATAACTTTCACTGGGGGAGGGGGGGGATGCTTTCATTTTGGGGAGAGGTTCAGAAAGGGGAGGGGGGAGAAATAAGGTGACTGTCAGGCTGTGCAGGGCTGGGGCTGCTCCTGGTGGCAGCTGCCCCCCCGAGCTCCGTCATGAGCAGAGAAGGGAAGGAGTGGTGGTAGTGGTGGGGGGAGTGAAATATTTCAGCATATTGAAAATACTAATGTTGGCTTGTAGGAATTAATGTAATGGGCTACCGTTATTAACAACTTATAAAGGCTTAAATCAATATAAATTAATTTAATTATGATTTCTAATTGCATTATGCATGATCAATTTGAAACACTACATTAAAGATAATTAGAGCAGGGTGCTAGTCACTAATCACTTCCCTAATAGCTTAATGAAAAGAAATGTCGTGTATTACCTATGGGGTAGACCCATGAAATAATACAAATGCTTCTTTTTCATTGGAAGATGATTGTACATTCTCATAGGTATTTTAATTGCTTTTTTGCAAATACAAATTGGAGTTGTACTTTATATAGATATATATATGGCCTGGCTTAAATTTTATTGGCGTTGACTGAAGTGCTGATATCTTATGAGCCCATCTATTGATGACCTGAAGGAAGACTAACTTTTATGTAAAAGTATCATGCTGTCCTCAGAAGCTAGTGCCAAGAGGTCACAGTAGATGGAGGTCCTAGCTTAGCATAATGGGTTTAACATTTCCATGACATCATCAGGGAATCTGAAAAGGAGTCTAAGGATAATCAGAGTGGTCATTCAGAAGCAGAGTAAATATTTTATGAGGATATATAGAAGACAGGAAAGAAGGTGGTCAGAAAGGTGAATCTCTACTTCTTCTTGCTCTGTGAAGAAGGTTTTTCACTTGGTACCAATTTTGATTGAAACCTTGTGTATTGTTAATACAAGAAAAGGCAGAGCATGACCCTTGGAGGGGTGAATCCCGATTTGTTTTTAGCTGTGATCTAAATATATTTGTATTCACAGTTGCTTTTGCAGATTATTCCTCTCTGAGCAGTTAACTTACTTTGTAGATTTAAGTCCTAACATGATTCTTCATTTGCACTGCACATTGTCATTCACTCAGGGGTCTGTTCCTAGTTTAATAACAAAAGTTCATTTAACATCAAAATTAAAAGCAAGCAAAATAAATGAATACATCGTAAATGGATGGCGTGAGGCAGGCTAATTGAAAATTCTTTCCCTGTGATTAGCTTTATTTTCATATCTCTGCCTAATAACTAAAGTAGAACTTGCAGCATACATCTTGGTTCGACTCATTATATAATTCATAGTTTTCAGAGAACTAGAGTGTAATTAGGAAAACTGAGATGTGAGGAGAGCAGTAAAAGAACGGTTGCACATAACACCCATATTTATCACAGCAAGACCTATCTGAATAATTTTCCTTCTTTTAAGGCCTGACTGAGACCCAGAAGCTTTGGGGTTCTGTAGGATAACACCGTCTGAATAAAAAGCAAAGGAATTTTGGAAGGAAATGTTGCTCAAGGAGTATAACTTGTTAAGGAAAAGATATTAGAAATATACTGATTATAGCACTGAACTGTGATGGTAGATGCTTCCATGGATGGAATGATCCCAGGGATCATCTTTTATTTTAAAGATTTGTTTAAAAGTGCAGAGTAGAATTGTTATTTTTCCCCATGTCCTGCAGAGGGAAGATAGCAGCAGAAATCAACTTTGCATAAAAATTTCTGTCTGTTCCACTGAAGTGGGACAAATTGCAGGATCAGCCTGGTTGTTCCCTCTCTTGTTCACAGGCTGAAATTACCTGTCAAGAGTCAGTGATAGGATCTGAAAGCAACTCACAGGAAGATTTAATAAAGAGCAGGAATCCCAACTTCTAGCTTCAGCTTTTCTTAAGAAAAAATCCTCCACAGAAGCCCTCGAGTTCTGCAAGGAAAGTTCTGATACATATATTGGAATAGCAGTGAATGCATTTGGAGCCCCTAATACCTTGAAAAAGGATGAGATATCAACACAGCTTAAAATACCAAGGTGACCAGTGGAGACAAATTCTCGCGGCTCCTTTGTCACTTCAGCAGTGCTCACTATTCCATCTGCCCTGACTTTCCTGCCATGTTGATCCATTATCCCATGACCTCTGCCCTAAATGAAATGATTTCCACAATTATTGTTCAGGGTCTTGTCAGGAACGAGGCATCCCCCTGTATGACTTCCATAGCCAAAGAGCTCACAAGGAGAAAAACAGTCCGCTGCATTTCATAGATTGGCTCAAGGACTGAAACCTATATGTAAATTCACCTTGTGATATGGTTTCATTTTCTCTGCCATGAATAGAACATCATTCATTCTATATAAAACCTTATAACCTAAGCTTTTCAGCTCACATAGGAGTGGGGGAAGCCTTTTCTACAGAAATGTGTAAGAGGGGTGCTAGATAACATGACTTTTTTTTTTGAGAATATTAGTTATACTTTTTAAAGTTAAAAGCACAAAGAAATTCCTTGCTTGTGCAGCATCAAAGCCTTGCCTATGGTTTGAGTGGTTGGACTGAGGACTGTACAGTCTATATTTATACTCTTCTTATGTATACCAATTGATTTTAGCACTCTGAACTAAGGATGGAGTGTGAGCACTGTTTATATGCCAGGGAAAAGAATGTAAGTAGTTGAATAAGAGACAGTGACAGCTGAAGTAGCCTTGTAGCTATGGAGCTATCTCACGCTCCTCTTTAAACTAAGTCCTGCAGTTAATAGAACAAGTGCAGTCATGGTTCAAATGCATCTTTCTGTCCTTTTAGGGAGCTTCTGAATGACTGGCATGTTTGCAATTATGGCAATCCATCACAGCATTAAGATCCACTTTTGATTTTTTTTTTCCCAAGTCTTTTTGTTGAATATAAAATTTATATTTTTCCTCACCTGCCTCACATCTCAAAGCTTCCACTTTTCTGACTTTTTTATTTTATTTTATTTTATTTTATTTTATTTTATTTTATTTTATTTTATTTTATTTTTTTTGCACAAGTCACTGACAGCTGCAGGCAAATGTGCTAGCAGAAACTTTAATAAAGACTTTGTTTTTAAGAGCTGCAAAACTAAGCTGGCAGTTTTGGTTCTTAGTAATAGAACTAAGTACATTTTGATCAGCAGCTTGTTTTAGTGCTGTGCAGATAGGATAATTGTGCCTGACCATGTTGTCATTGCGATCCTGGTGGTGAGCTGCTGTGCTCTGTGTGATATGTTGGATTGCAATACTACACTTCTGAAAAATTAAAACTTCTCAGAGACTGTGCCACAACAGCAGCTAATTGGACATTGGGTATCACGATTTTTTGAAAATGCATAGGGTGGTGTTAGAGAAGTTTTATAGTAATATGAAGCAGTAACAGGGAAGGTCTTTTCAGTATCCATGAAGAGGATGATGCTCTGAAGAGGATGATGCTTAGCATGCAATTAAATATTAATAATAGGGAGAAGTCGGGCTTATTTTTATTCTCTAAAACATAGTTAATAGGTCTCAGTCTGCTGAAGAAAACATTAGGCACATTGCTCTGTCTCACCTTTTTAACCCTGTTTGCATGTTTAAGCAAACATATCTTAAGATCTTTTGTTTTAGTGATTGGTGACAAAAACAAGCTGTATATTAAATCAGTGCCAGGCTCAGGAGAGCAACCTATTCTGGTTCAAATTCATCTTATTGCAAACTGATTGAAGGATGATCGTCACCAAATACTCTTCCTTGTTTTTGAACAGCACATGGTTTGCTTGGCCAAAACAAAGGGTAAGAAAGCTTATGCATATCCACAGAAAAATGTAGAATCTTAAAAAAAAAAAAAAGAGTAGGAAACAGATGAATATAATGACCTTCCTTACTCTCAATCATATGCTGCCAGCTAAGTGTTTGAGTCTGAAAAATTGCACTAATGAAGCTATTTGAAGGCTTTTGTGGACAACTGCTTCCTCTTTGAAGATTAAATGAATGATGTTGATGTGATTAATCTTAGTACAGGGAGTGATGCAGCAGCCAGAAAATACCTTGGTGATTTTCATAATTAAACTGAATCAACATTTCAAAGAAATGCCAGTGTTATCACTTGTATATTAGAATTACATTCATTAGACAGAAGAAACAAATAATTTGAGCAAACAAGATTTTCCTTTTGGTATACTGAGACTTCTGTCATGTCTCAGACTATCTTACTATAAATCATTATTGCTGTTTAATTTTATTCTTGCCTTTTTTTTTTTTTTTTTTTTTTTTTTTTCCCGTAACCACCCTAATGATTCATGGTTACTTGCTTCCTGCTTACTTATTTTTGTATTAAATAGCCATTCCCAGTTTTCCAGTAAAAATTGCCTGCCCAGTATAGGATTTCAGATGTTTGCCATTGAAAAAAGATATGAATAGTTTCTGGTTTATGTGGCTAATGGTGTCAGACATTCCTATGAGCTTTATCTTTACAAGGGCTCACCTATAAGGGATAGGACAAGTCACAGAATATATAGAAGACAGGAGTGACAACAGCTCCTGCACAAGACCGAAATTGCAAGTAACAGTTCACAGTGATTTGTGGAAATAACAGTTTGGGTCAGATTCTGAACATTTAACTCACTCCCTGAGAGTCTTACAGCTTGTTTAGGACTGTCTGAAGTAATAGTCTTTAGCTACTAAAGTGGCATAATCTGGATTCACATAATAGGGCAACCCTGTGTCTTTTGTAATGCATATTTAAAATATTTGAACAACACTTGCACTATTTTGTAACATAGGGACCTTAAAGTATTAAACGTATTTCTCAATATACTTGCTTAAACACATGCGTGCACACACATATGCACATGTGTACTCACAGACAGTAAACTTGCCAACCTGACAAACAATTTCAGTAGGATAAAAACAATGAACACCACAAAAATTGTCAGCTGCTTCTTTAATGCAAATGAAAGTGAAGGTGTAGGTTTAATGACAGTTGCATCAATACAAATCCACCGTATCACTCTTTCTATCACCACTTCAGATTATTTGAAAGGTTTCTCTGTGACTTTTGGTAACCCTGATATTTACAGTGTACTTCTAGTCATCACACAATCTTGCCTTTTGCAGTTGCGTAACAGAAAAAAAACCCTCAATTTTAGTTCATTTTACAATCTGAAGAGTAATGAGTGTGGTGGTACCCCCACAATCTCTAATGGAAAATAATCACCACCACTAAGCTGCAGTGTTCCTTTAAATCCAGTTGAAGGCAGCACGTGGGTTTGGAATGCCCACTGATCCCAAGGAAAACCTTCCTGTGTTACCCTCGATATGACATAAATATAGCATCCCTCTCATCTATCTTATCTTCAGTCCCTTCACCTAACCTTATATACCCAAACATGTTACTCCATTTACCTAATTTCATTCCTCATACCCCACCCCTCACTTCTTAATAGAGGAAACATTGTATTTGCTGTCATCACACGAACTAATTTCATCTATATATTTCGCTCTTTTTCCTGTGTTTCGTACCTTACATCTGGCACTAGTCTGTACAGTGCTTTGTATGTGACTGAATCAGTGTTTCTTACCATCATAATAAATGTGGTTACCACCAGTACTAAGTCACCTTGGGGTGTGAGACTGCAACTTACATGCTGTAATAAATGGCCCAAATGTGATTTTGTAAGTACATCTGCTGTTCTGAGTAGCTGCTCTATATTTATCAGTCATTGCAGAATGAACCTTGTGATCAAAGAAAATGGTCAATGAGCTATACATTTATCTCTCCTAGCTTTAAAGAGACAAGTTGTCTAGTCTAAGCTAATAGTTGACTTCTGGTATTGTCCATAAATACAGAGGTAGGCATTTCTGAATGGTGATATATTTCATTTGAAGACAGCTGACTGTGGTAGTTGACCTGAATAGCTCTCTGGAGGTGCCCATCCTTTTCTCTGGCTTCACCACAGACAGCAGACCTTGGCAGATTAACCAGCCTTGGAGAGCTATACATCCTCAAGTCATCCTTTGTGACCTAGGTCTACTTGGCTTTCAGGCATGTCTCAAAAAAAAAAAAAAAAAAAAAAAAAAGTTAGGAAATATCAGGAGTCTGTTCATTCAGGAATTAGCTTTGGATACAGGTGTGTGATCATGACAATTCATATATGGCCTTACTGTGATTGAAGGGAGCAACAGCAGACTGATGGGACGGATTTGTTGTACCAGAAGTTTTCATTGCCCTTTAAATCCAGCTTGATTTCTGTTTGATTTCTGTGACTTTCAAGGGAGGGGAAGGAGGAGGGGAGAGAGAGAGAAGGTACATGAAAAGAGCAAGAATCCCATTCCTCCATAATCAATAGCAAAATGCATTTTGTAGGAAGAGAGCTTTCTTTTGGTTTAAGTTTTAATAATTATACCTGCTCTTAAAAATTACTTTAATGGGCATCTCTCATATATACATATATATTTAAACTGTCTTCCCTTCCTCTCTCCCTTCTAACTCCAGAATTTGACTTTAGGTTACCTTAACACTGTGAGTCCTAGTTAAGAGCACAAGTCAAGTGCTGAGTTGTGTGGACACTGCCAATGTGAATATGCTTATCCTGATCAGGATGGTGCCATGCACTGGGCCGGGGCACTGGAGGTGATTTCTTGGCTTGGATTCAACTACTCCAAGCAAAGCAGGAATAGCTGAGATAAGTAGCCACAACAGGGAGCTCTCATAGAGAGGTAGTGAGAAGAAACAACAGTCAATGAGTGGACAAGCAGTATTATTCTCCAAAGTCATATTGTACTACCTACACAGATACCATCAATTTATTTTGTGCCGATATATATATACTGATATTTTCATTAAAAATGGGCATTGAACCAGAGCTAGTTGTTAAGGTTCCATTTGGAGACAATGAAAAGAGAAAAACACCTGAGAAAAACATAATTCAGTCCATCCCTGGACAAATATCTCATGTAGGTGGGATGAATCACCCCTTGGAGTTTCCTATTTCTCTCAGTTTTTAGAGGTTTAAAACTAGGGAGAACTAATCCTGACCCTCTTGCTAAACTTTTATATGTTATCAGTAGTCATCTGATCATAACAAATGCAGGGAGGAGTATATTCTATAACTGTGGTGGTTTTACTGTGCTAGGCAGCTGAACACCACAACTGCTCTCTCACTCCCCCTCCTCAGATGAGGAGGGGAAGAAGTAAAGGAAAGAACAACTCACGGGTTGAGATAAGGATAATTTAATTAAAGGAGAAAAATTATTATTAAGGAAAGATTATAATTAATTAAACAATTTAATTAAAGGGAAAAAAAAGGGAAAGGGGAAAAGGGAGGGGGAAAGGGAATAACTAAACAAAACAAGTAAAGGTTATGTGGAAGTGCAGAGGAAATAAATTATTCTCTACTTCCCACAAATGAGCGATGCTTGACCACATCCTTGAAGCAGGGCCTCAACGCACGTAGCCGGTGTTTGGGAGGAGGACAGATGTTTTCACAACAAGAGCCCACCCCTCCCCTCTTCTTCCTTTTTCCACTTTTTATTGCTGAGTGTGACATCATATGGTATGGAATATCCCTTTGGTTGGTTTAGGTCAGCTGCCCTGGTGATATTTCTTTCTCACTTTTTTGCCCACCCCCTAGGAGGGTCAGAGAGAGTCCTGATGCTGTGCCAGCACTTCTCAGCAGCAGACACAACATTGGTGTGATACCACTGCTGTTCTAGCTACAAGTGCAGAGCGCAGCACTGTATGGGCTGCTGCAGGGAAAAGCAACATCCCAGCCAGACCCAGTAGACACATAGCATACTCTACACATACACACACACACATATATATACACATGCATTGATATGGCTTCAGAAGCCAGAAGCAGTAGGGGGGCTTGAACTGGTTCATTTGGGAGAGGAAATATACCAAAAATGTTTCAATGGAAAATATTTAAATTCAATATTTACTTCCTCTGTTGGAGAAGATTTCCAGTCCAGTAACTGTGGTAGAGACTGGAAATCCTAGTCACTTTTTCAGACTTCTCAGCAACAGAAATATCGGAGTGGGTAAAAGCTATAGGTGAGCATTTATTAACTCCTAACTGCCTGCTGTTGCACAGAATTATGACTATTGGTTCAACTGTACTATTTATAGAAAATATTTAGTATGTATTGATAACACATTAGGAGATTTAACAACACAGACAATGACAATGTCTTCAGAAGCAAACACTTTAAAAGGGAGATAAATTTCAGAATGAGAACATGTTGCTCTTCTTCACACTGTTTATAAATACCATGCTCTTAAAAACAAGCAAGGGGATATCTTTTATCTTACTTTGACCATATAATGAACAAACATTCTTATTAAACAAGAAAGAAATATCACTGCAACATATAAGCCTTAACTTTGATCCATTTATTGGTGAAGTTCCTTAATGTATTACTTTCATGCATAACATGCATTTTTATTTCTGTACCTGTTTTAAAAGTATAAGAAAATAATATACTTAAAATATTATTTTATAACCACTTTGTGTTAAAATATTTATAGTAGTTGTTTATCCATAATAATATTGTATATTTAACGCAAAAATGAAAAAGGTACAACATTGTTGGCTTAAGGTAAAACTATGTGTTTATATGGTTTACATTTCAGTATTAATACTTAATGAGTATACAGATGATTTTGTTTCCTTTTAAAAGAGCTTTTTAAGATGCTTATATTTCAAAATGACTGAAGAACTAGATTTTAGAGGTTACACTATAAAACAGTTTGTGATGACAGCCTTATTTTTTACGGGAATAGTCCTTCTGTAGGTGGAATACATGCTAGGTGGTACTGGTAAAAATGATGCTGTTCCAGAACTTGAAATGTGTTTTACAGGTGGCAATGTGGAAGTCCTGGACAGAGTAGTGATAGGTTTTTCTGCTCACTGGATTAGGAGACTAAGAGAGCTTGGTTAAATTTCTTATAGAGACACCAATTGCCACTGGAGAGGCTGTAGGGTAACCAACATATCTATATGACATATTGGACTGGCAGATGCAAAATAGGACCTATATACTTTGCCTTTCCAAAATATAGCTGAGGCCAGGCATGATATCTTGCTTGATCTGGAAAGGCACTAGATGATATATTGAGGAAAAGGAGTCCCTAGCTGACCTGCTCTAGACATTAAGTTTACAAAGACACAACTCATACACCTGAAGAGCCTGTTTTTCTTTGGCAACTATAAAGGAAATCTGGAATGATTGTCCTACTCATGGACATCTGTGCAGTAGAACTAAAGGTAAGTGAGCTGAATCCTACCTGTGAGACTCAAGTCTAAAATTTAATGATCTAACCTTCTGTCTAGCTTACACTTCATCCTGGAAGACCCACAGAATATTTCAATTCCTTATTCCTATTCACCCTCTGGATTTCATTGGGAAGTTGGGCAACTAAATTAGGATTTATAAGCATAAACTGATAGATTTCCAGCTCCAAAGCCAACAGTGTGTTGATGCCAAACCACCTAAACTAGTGGGTCTTATTGGTTTACAGGTGTCAAATATTTTCATTAAGACAGTTGGAGTTGATCGTGCTCTTTTCTCTAACAAAGACTAATCATTAGGTTGCTTGTTCAAGGTTGGGGCTCAGGACTTTTTGTGGCTTGAAATGACTTGAACCTCATCTCCTACATCCCAATGAATATCCTGTTTATGACACCATCTGGTTAGTGGGGAGTAAAGGACTTATGTTCTCTCCTGTTAGAGATGGACAATGGTGTGATGCTCGTTAGTCATTGGTCACTGGGAGTGCAAAGAAATGTTAGCATATGTGAGTTGGTATTTGGGAATTCTTTAGAGTCTGGTCTATTTGCTTGGTATCGTTTATGAATTTTACTCAAAAATTGCCTAAAATAAAATAGATGCACTTTTTCCAAAAAATATTGGCCTATTCACATTCTCAGTTTTCTTCCTTCCAGCAGAGAACACACATTTGCTTTGGCCTGCATTGAGTCACAGTTCCATAGAGCTGCCTTCCCTCTGGTCCCCCAAATCTTGTGTTGTGAGATGTCATTCCATTGTAACTGCAGTCTTCACTGTCCCATGAAACCTGCTCTTTCAGATTACGCCCAACTAAATGCACTGGATTCATACACAGGTCTCTAGACCTGCTGTCTATATTGGCTAAAGGCTGGATTCATTTCTCCTCTTTTTGGCTTCAAGTGATGTCTTAGATATTTTTGTGTAGAAAATACAAGGCTGATCCAAAAGAAGTTCCAAAGGAACACCCACATTTCATGTAGAAATCATACCTACGATCCCCATTCACTTAGACAACTAGTTTACTGGTAGACACATACATACAGACTCTTAAATTAATATTGCTACAGTGCGGTGTTGAATCTTGCACTCAAGGTTTGATTCAGTTGTGTATACAGAAGGCCCTAGTGCTGTTTCAAATACACCAGGTTTATCTGTTTGAGGAGCTGGTGGACATGACAGAGGATCTAAGTGCAACCTTTGTTCCTCTGGCAGCAATGGCAGCTAGAGGGCAGATGGAGGGCTACCCTGAAATATCTCATACAGCTTTAAATGCCTGTGTACAGTCAACTGGATTAAGCTCCTAATGTCAATGCCTAAACTTCAGAGAGTGGCAGTAAGATAGCAATATTCTGTGGCTAATGTTTCATAACAACTATCTTTAAGTGAGTCCGCTCCCAGCAGGTAAACTCTCTGAACTGCTCTTTAGTGCCTAGCTCTCTCCAGTAATTAATTAGGAAGCCTAAGCACCCAATTTAGGCAGTTTGTGACTGCCTAATTAATGTTCTTAATTTTCCTAACTTCTAAAAAGGAATTAAGAGATGATATACATCCTTGAGTCTGTACTCAAGCAGCCAGTGTTTCATTATTAAAATTATACAGGAATCTAAAACCTGCTTCTGGACTGTCTGATAGTTGCCTAAATCTTGATCTGCTAGATGTGTAGCACATGCCTATGAAATGTTTGGATTTTAAGTTATTCTAGCCAACACATTTATTGTGTATGCAATATGATGTGAATATGTTTAACTCCTGATATACCTTGCAGGTTTTTTGGTCCCATAGATTGATGGGGGGTGCCAAGTCATTCAGGGTTTGTTGCATAAAAGTAGAATAGAGCATACACCTTAAAGTAAGTCTTGGAACTTGTTTTCATTTAAGGTAGAAAATTTAGATTATTTTATTTTATTTTATTTATTTTATTTATTTTATTTTATTTTATTATTTTATTTTTGTTAGGGTTTTGAAACTGCATCTTTCACCAAAATGTTCTAAGCATCAGGCTAGTAGATTTTCTGGGGTTGGCTGCTCACAGTCTCTCCTTGTGAGATGTGATGTTCCACTTCACAGAGAGTGATTAAATATTCATTAAGCTAGCAAAAGAACAAGCTTTTCAGAAGACTGAAAGAGTCTGGTACTTAAGGCAGTCAACTGGGAAAAAGAGAGATCTGGATTCCAGTCACTGCTGTAACGATTACTTAGTATTAAATACATACACTGGTTCACGAACTGGAACCCAGCTTCTTTCTCAGTAAGGGGAGGTAACTACCAAGTACTTCTCACTTTCTAGCTTTTACTTAATTATCCTGGAAAGGTCTAGTTGGGGAGAAGGGAGCACTCCACTGGGAGGTGGGAGACTGTAGTTCCATGTGGCAAAGAAAACTACATATATATTACGTGGGTCCTTTATTATCGAAAAGCTAGAAGAGGAAACCCTTTCTACTAGGAAGTGAAATGTTGTTGTAACTCAGGGTTTTAGAATTGTGAATATCAAATGGAAGAAGGCATCTCCTGTAATCCAAAATAAGTTGCAGAGAAAGGTGAAAGCTTAAGGCATATCTTTAACCTTAACATTTCCAGCAGCACTTCTTCCTACAGCATGTCTATGTGGTTTCCATCTTCCCTATACATTTTATAAGGACTAAGGACTGCAGATTCTACTACAAAAATATATCTTTTGGAGAGGTGATGTGACATTTAAATAAAATTCCTTGCAGATTTGTCCTTTCAAGTAAAGCTCAAAGACATTTTGCATTGTCTCCATAACTCCTACTTAAATCAGGATGTTTTCCTTCCTTCCTTCCTTCCTTCCTTCCTTCCTTCCTTCCTTCCTTCCTTC
>NC_048893.1:159720455-159763864 GCF_011077185.1 Oxyura jamaicensis
TTCCTTCCTTCCTTCCTTCCTTCCTTCCTTCCTTCCTTCCTTCCTTCTCTTTCTCACTTTCTTTCTTTTTTTTTTCTTTCTCTTTCACTTTCTTTTTATTTATTTATTTATTCTTAATGGTCATATTTCTATGATGACAAATAGAAAATGATGTAAATTGATGCAAATTATTTGAAGTTTGGTACACGTCATTGAGAGGAATGGCTCTGATTCAGCAGTGCATTACCTAGGGATTTTCATGGTTTTGCTGTATGGGGTGATTCCGAATTACAGAAGTTAAGACATTAAGTCTGTGAACTTGCTGACTCAGGACATGGAATACCCATAGCTACTCAAGAAAACATGTGTTGGATGCTGAGAACCTCAGTTGTTATGCAGTGAGAGAAAGAAAAGCAAAACAAACATTGAATTGCTTATATAACATAGCAAAAAATTAAAAAAAGCAACTAGACAAATATTTTCAATGTCAGAATATGAGTTAGAGGTAAATTTGTACCTGGAAAGATAAATAAATGATTTTTATTTTTTTTCCTTGCCTCATAAAGAATCTGAAAAAAGTGGTTAAGGAAAAAGAAGGGGCTAGATTTATTTATTTATTTATTTATTTTTGCAAGAAGATATAGTAGACATGAACTGCCCACTTTGTATATGACATGAGCTGCCCACTTTGTATATGTCTACTATACATGTATAGTAGACATGAACTGCCCATTTTTGTCTTTTCTTTTTCCTGTCCTTGCTTTCTGTCCCTGTGTCTCTCTCCTTCCTTCCTACTGTTAATCCTTTACCATTTCCTTTTATTTATTTCCTTTTTCCCTTTTTCTCTCTCTTCTTTCCTATTTTCCCTCTATCCAACCACATCTAATCCAGGCTCATTTACACACATAGACAATGAAAATCATCCTTAACAGAGGACTTTGGCTGCATACTCACTCACAACTACATTTTCTGTCCCAGTAGTACAAAATATTTATCTAGAAAGCCATGATAGGATAGCTATGATTCTCTGCCTCTGAAAACACAGTCTTTGAACTTTTCAGCCAGAGGAAGTTTTCTGTTGGCTATCACTTATGAAAAACATGTTGGCTTTGTTCATTTTTTGTTCTTATTCACTGAAGTTCAACAACCTAAAAGAAATAGGTAGACCTTGATCGTCAAATCTATTGAAAGCACAGAGGAAAAGAAAGGGTACTAGAAAGGAAAACTATTAGGCTACAGAAGACTAGCATATGCTCTGCCAGGCTGAAAGGGATTATGATTAACACTGAGAAGTGAATAGGATGGGGCAAGAGATACAGAAATTCTGCCTACAGCCTTTGTACTTTTCTGCTGTTAATGACCTTTTTAGTTCCAACATGCCAGCAGCTTTCCGCACTACCTGTCTTACTAAAAATAAAAAATATAGAAGACATTTTAAACAATTCCAAATTTAGCCATGTTAAGAAAAGAGAGAAGTGATGAATAAATGAGAAACCAGCAAGAAAGCTGCTTCCTTGGTGTGGGTCAGAAGCATGGAAGCAGACTGAAGTAGGTGGTTTACTCTGATGGGGCAGCTGACACATTTTTTTTGCTGGTGCTCCACTCCTGCCTGGCATCTGAGATTCATGTTCTAATTAACCTATAAACTGGGAAGTTCTCAGGGTTGCTGCTAGGTCACATTTTAATTAAAAGTAAGAAGATTCTTGGAACACATGGGGAAGGTCTTGAAAGAAATTTGCTCATAACTATTTTACTATTGTCCTCATTCCTCTTTTGTCCCTAAGCCTTTCTCTTCTGATCAAGCAAAGACACGTCTCCTACCTGGCAATGCAAAGCCTGGTCCTCACCCTGTGACGTGCTACTGTTCATTGTAAAAGAGTGACTCTGAAGTACTTTATGAATTCCAGGCAGTTCATGCATGTGTGAGGCCAAAGCAAATGTATGATGATGGAGAAATTCATGAAGAGCTTTAAACTACCAGAAATACCCTTTCTTACTCAGGAAGTCCTTGTCTCACAGGTTGCTGTTGTATACAGAGTATACTGCAAAAGCACTACTGTGTCCTATGGTTTTGCTCTATGCTCTTCCCTGAGCTTTTTCTATCAGCTAGCATTGGCCAATAGACAGGATGCTGAGCTAGATGTGTCTTTCATCTGAGGCAGCATGACTGTCCTTATGTTCTTGTGTTTATAAGCCTGAGGCTTTACTTTTTTTTTTTTTTTTTTTTTTTTTTTTTTTTTTTGGAGTACAGGCAAAACATTGTCATTCACATGTGGAAAGTCAGCATACTTGATACCAAAAGAAGAAAAGAACAAGCTCGGGAGAGAAGAGGCATTTAACAGCTGAAATGGCTTTTGTAAAACAATACTCAATGCCAGGAGAAAAAATCCAACAACATGTGCAGATGCAAGAACAATCAACAGAATCAGAGAAATATCACATAAGTTACTGACATGACAATATCAAAGAATCAGAAGACAACTGAACTGCAAAAATCTTTAGAGAAGATGAGAGACAATGGCAAAAACAGTCCAGTTTGTCTTTCCATGCCATTCCAGCACTTCTGTACATATTTCACCACTGTCCACAAGACCAGAATAGGCATTTTTAGCGGAGTTTCTATGTTTCCGTTTCAACCGCTGGCAGTCTTCCTACCTGAAATATTCTTTCGATACATGAAAGGTCTCCCCATCAGTGATAGAATTGTCAAAAGAAGAGATACCAATCTTCTGCAGTATCACTAGGACAGATGTTCAGTAAGGATGCTTGGTTGTCAACAGGCAAGATAGGATGACCCATTTTGTCATGGGAAGTGGCCAAACAAGAGAATTAGACACCTATTTAGAGATTTATGAGAGACTGCACACTGATTTCTGTGACATCAAGGCTGCCAGTTAGAAATAACAAGGGCGAAACCTGAATTTTTTTCCCTTAGGCATACTATATACTATACATGGTACTTCTATATCATAATTTCAATTGGCCACAAAACTTTTTTTTTTTTTTTTTTTTTTTTTTTTTTGGTGTGTGTGTGTGTGTTTGTTGTTGTTTTAATATATATCTAGTAATAAAAAAGAAGACCAGGTATTACACAATCCTCCCAGTCTGAGGATATGAATTCATAGGTAGGTACACCTTAATTGTGCCATTCAAACAAACTTCACAAGGAAAGGTGTGAATCCATGCACTCACTTAATATAGACCTATGGAGTAGAGGATCATCTTGGGGTGACACTGCAGACTGGGTTCACCTAGAATCTGACTTTTTCACCACTGAGCAGGATCTTTAAGACCAGGATTAATGTATAACATGGTTACCTGCTTTATCTACTAGACTAATACGTAATGGCTGGGAGGTATCATATTCAGCAGAGTCCAAATTAAAAAGTGACAGTCTGAACTGGTCTCACAAATCAGGTTCTCCTGGGGGACTCCCTCTCTTACTGCCATTCTGAAGTGTTGATAGACACAAGGCAGAACTTTAAAAAGTCATCCCTTTTGAAAATGAAAAATAAAATAAAGAATGTGACTTAAAATTAGAATATGACTTACATTTAGACAAAAATACTTTCTGAATGCTTAGTTTTCATAGCTGACTTTGCACAGAGACTGTTCAAAGCTGATGTAATCCAGGAAGCAGATCAAAAAGAACACTGGTATCAAAATGCTACAGTGCAAATTTTCTTGTTTATTGACAAAAAAACACAACAACAACAAAAAAAAACGAGAACAATTGCTAAATTGTAGAAGATGCAGTGTCAGTAACAACCTCCATGGTCCTCTGCTGTGCAGCAGAATGCATTGGAAACTAGGGTGTAACAACTTGGAAACAGTGAGTAAAATTGTTAATAGATTCATCAGAACATGGAGCTGAGATTTCAGGACAGTTAGAATGTACTCAAGTTAGAATTCAGCCAGGATCATGCTGGAACACTTAAGCATTATATATTTATGTACATGTTAGACAATCTGTCTATTGTACTACCTAAGCATCTTAAAATAAAATAATCATAATTAAAAAGAAAAAAAAAAGTCTTTGCCATTTACTATGGCATGTCTATGAAAAGTCCATCTTGGGGGCTGCATGGAATTTCTCTTTCTTCTACTGCTTTGCTTAATAGCACTATCAGGCCTTAGTTGCTATAGCTTTGCCAGAGCTCCTGGTACTCTGGAGACAATCCTGAAAGACTGAAAAATTACAAACAGTTTTTATGCACTAAAACTTATTTTTATATGGGAAGAAATATCAACAACAGTTGCTTGACAGGACATTCTTAATAAAAAGATGTTTCTAGGACACAAAGATTTTGACATGTTTCTAAGAACAAAGAGCATGTACTGGACAGTCACTGCTTCTAGATACTCTTTAAAGTCACTTGTTTGGAGAAAAGAGGAACACTTGCTGAAAAGCGATTGTGATCACCTCCACCAACTCAACTTTATTTATTTATTTATTTATTTATTTTTCAGAATTCTCCCTGCCAAGGACCACTTAAGATTAATGAAAAAGAGAGTGAAATTAACAACAT
The DNA here is from genome assembly GCF_011077185.1 of Oxyura jamaicensis. Taxonomy (NCBI): domain Eukaryota; kingdom Metazoa; phylum Chordata; class Aves; order Anseriformes; family Anatidae; genus Oxyura; species Oxyura jamaicensis. The sequence goes on from NC_048893.1 coordinate 159,724,964, forward strand.
ATTATTTAATTTAAAATGTATGAAGAATCACAGCCATTGTTAATGAAGATCTTAGTTTTGAGAGCCAAACCCAAGTTCCATAGTTCATAATCACAGAGAAAATGAAACTACAGATGGTATAAAGGCATATAGTTCTTTAGGAATAACTGTGTTACATGGTAACACAGGTAGTGCCATGGTAATGTCCAGTCTTGCATAATGTCCTGTCTTTATACCACTTTTAAGAGAAAAGAAAGTTCTTCATAGCAAAATGCAAAGAGATGTGGTTTGAATGTAAACTTATGTGTGTATATGTAAGTGATTAGCTGCATAGACAATCTAAATACTGTAAAGAGAGACGGAGATGGAGATAGAGGGAGAAATTAGCAACTGTGGTGTTTTTACTCGGGTGGGTGGCTGAGCTCCACCACAACCACTCTCTCACTCCCCCTCCTCAAAGAGGAATGGGGAGAAAATATGATGAAAAGGGCTCAAGGGTTGGGATAAGGACAGGGAGATCTCACAGTAATTATTGCGATGGGCAAAACAGACTCAGCATAGGGAGGTCGTAAGGTTTATCGCCTATTACTAACAAGCTAGAGAAGTGAGAAACAAAAGAAACCAAAAGCACCTTTCCCCCCATCCACCCTCTTCCACCTCTTCCCCTCGAGCGGCTCAGGGGAGCTGGGGTTATGGTCGGTCTATAGCACTTCTTCTCCGCTGCTCCTTCTCGGTCACTCTTGTCCCCTGTGGGGTCCCTCCCACGGGATGCAGTCCTTGCTGAAATGATCTAGCATGGGATTCCCACAGGCAGCAGCTCTTCAAGAACTGCTCTAGATATGGGTACGTACCACGGGGTCCATCCCTCAGGAGCAAAATGCTCCAACCTGGGTCCCCCACGGGCAGCAGCTCCTGCCAGGTCACCTGCTCCTGTGTGGTCTCCTCTCCACAGGCTGCAGGTCCGGCCCAGAATCTGCTCCGGCAGGGGTATTCCACAGGCCGCAGCCTCCGTTGGTGCAGGGCCACCTGCTCCACCATGGTCTCCTCCACAGGCTGCAGTATGGAACCCTGCTCCACCGTGGTACTCCATGAGCTGCAGGGGGACAGCCTGCTCCACCAGGGGCCTCTCCACAGGCTGCAAGGGACTTCTGTTACAGCACCTAGAGCACCTCTCCCCCTCCTTCTTCACTGACCTTGGCGCCTGCAAGGCTGTTTCTCACTCTTCTCACTCTCCCAGCTGCTGCGTGGCACAGCATTTTTTTTTCCCTGTCAAATATGTTCTCACAGAGGTGAAAAACAACATCACTTATTAGCTCAGCTCTGGTCAGCAGTGGGGCCCTTACCAAGCATGGAGCAGCTTCTAGATCCTTCTCACAGAAGCCACCCCTGTGGCCCCCTGCTACCAAAACCCTGACACATAAAGTCACTACAGTGACTACTGTTGTTTTCCACAGTCTCAAGAAAATATAAACTTACTGACCTATATATTCATGTCTTTTCTCTTTTCTTTATATTATTCTTGTCACAAATGCATTTGCTAGTGGATCTCAAGATTCAGCACTTCTGACTGCTGCTTATTTGGCTAGAACCCTCCAGAACCATTTCTCTTCTCATTTGTTATCAACCACAAAAGAAGCCATGTGCAAGTTCAGTTCTATTGCAGATCATGTATCTGTGCACAACAGCTTTCTGTAACTCTCATTACTATCATCCTCCTGGTACACCTGCTATTGAGTCAATATCCATTGGATTAAATGTTAGAGGTACTGTCATCCTGACATAAAAGATGGATCAATATGATTTTTTTTTTAAATAAATAGGTGTATGAAGCTATGTTTTAATTGTAAATTTTTGAGTAGAAGAAACTACCTTCCTTTCATTTGCTGTAATGGGTTTATACCCAAAAGAAAGGATATGCTGGCTTATACAGACATTGTAGACATGTAATGGGCAAAATATATTAATGTTATTTGGGTTGGGTCTAAAGCAGCAGCAGCTCATTTCTATTAAGATATTTTGGGACTGATGGCCAAGGGAAAAGGAAACATTTATAGCTTTACTTGGTTAGTCTGGGATTAGCACTGTATGTTTCTATCTGAACTAATTGCCTTTCTAGGCAACAGAAAAAAAAAAGAAAAAAAAAGATGCTTCTAGAGAGTGATTCACCACTCCTGAAAGTAGATGTCTAAATAGGTCAGATGATGAATTGAGCTCTATAAATGTCTGGTGCTCTCCATTACCTAAAATCTATACAATTAACATATGCGTAAATGCCAAAATACGAAATGTCTCAGGCTGGCTGAGAGGCATCTCACCTATAAATTCCTTCAGGTAGAGATTCAGGAAAGTATCCATTATAGAAAATTACTTAAATACACGTCTAAAATATGACTTCATCACTCTTATCAGCTGGCTATTCTTGTACTAAGCTCACATACACAGCTTTGTTAACTTTACATACCCAGTGCTGTGAATGTCAAAACCATCTAGAGAAAGAAATATTTTGGGGGAGATGGTTGGAGTGGTCCAAAATGAAGTGCCAGGATAGATTAGCAGTCAAACAGCACAAATGCTTGGAACACCCCTTTTGACCTATTCTACCACTACAGGGATGAATGGTATATTAGTTATACAACAGCATGACCCACATGTTTTTTTTTTGTTTTGAGGAACAGCAAAAAATAAGGAAACTATGTGAACATCTTTAAAATAAGCAAGGTTCTATTTGACTAATAAATAAATCCATTTTTGGAAAAAAACAGTTTTAGAAGAAACATTTTTTTTCATGATTCTTTGGACTTTAGCACGTTATTTTTATGTGCATTTATGGATTATTTTAATTTAGTGCATAATTTGCTTATACCGAACAATAGAAAACAAAACTTTAAAGAAAACACTCAGGTTAAAAGACAAATGAACCTAAGCAATTTGGTTTTTATTTTTTTTGGTTATAGGTGTGTGGTACCTTCAAGAATATTGAAGTGATGGCATATTGGCATATGGCATATGTGATTTTTTTGGACTTCAGCAAAGCTTTTGACACGGTCTCCCATAGGATCCTACTGGACAAAATGTCTACCATACAGCTAAATAAAAACTTCATACAATGGGTGAGCAATTGGCTAACGGGCAGGGCCCAAAGGGTTATGGTAAATGGGGCTGCGTCAGGCTGGCGGGCGGTCACTAGTGGGGTCCCTCAAGGCTCCATTTTAGGGCCGGTACTTTTCAATATTTTTATAAACGATCTGGATGTAGGAATAGAAGGTATTTTGAGCAAGTTTGCTGATGACACCAAACTTGGAGGAGTCGTGGACTCGAATGAGGGTGGAAAGGCCTTGCAGAGGGATCTGGATAGGTTGGAGAGCTGGGCGATCACCAACCGTATGAAGTTCAATAAGAGCAAGTGCTGGGTCCTGCACCTGGGATGGGGAAACCCTGGCTGCATGTACAGACTGGGCGATGAGACGCTGGAGAGCAGCCTAGAAGAGAGGGATCTGGGGGTCGTGGTAGACAGCAAGTTGAATATGAGCCAGCAGTGTGCCCTGGCAGCCAGGAGGGCCAACCGTGTCCTGGGGTGCATCAAGCACGGCATCGCTAGTAGGTCAAGGGAGGTGATTGTCCCGCTCTACTCTGCGCTGGTGCGGCCTCACCTCGAGTACTGTGTGCAGTTCTGGGCACCACAGTATAAAAAGGACATGAAACTGTTGGAGAGTGTCCAGAGGAGGGCTACGAAGATGGTGATAGGCCTGGAGGGGAAGACGTACGAAGAACAGCTGAGGTCACTGGGCCTGTTCAGCCTGGAGAAGAGGAGGCTGAGAGGAGACCTCATCACAGTCTACAACTTCCTCGTAAGGGGGTGTCAAGAGACAGGAGACCTTTTCTCCATTAACACCAGTGACAGGACCCGCGGGAACGGGGTTAAGCTGAGGCAGGGGAAATTTAGGCTTGACATCAGGAGGGGGTTCTTCACAGAGAGGGTGGTTGCACACTGGAACAGGCTCCCCAGGGAAGTTGTCACTGCACCGAGCCTGTCTGAATTTAAGAAGAGATTGGACTGTGCACTTAGTCACATGGTCTGAACTTTTGGGTAGACCTGTGCGGTGTCAAGAGTTGGACCTGATGATCCTTAAGGGTCCCTTCCAACTCAGGATATTCTATGATTCTATGATTTCTGTTTACATCTATCCTCATAGCTTTTTATTTGAAGGAACCCCTCTTTGCTTGCTTTTTGCATTCTGTCCTCTTGATTTTGTGTGTCACTCTCTTATTTTTTTGATTCTCTGACTAACTGGAAATTGATTTCTTTCTGAGTAGGATGGTTATTTCTGTGTTGTTTAGCTAAGTATTTCACATGGTATTTGATTTTTTTTTTTTTTAATTTTCCTTTTGCTGCTAGTTTGTCTTTACTGTGTAATGCTATAATGATCCTTGGTAGGCTTCCTATGCATTGATTAATTGCAATAAATAAAATGACAGTATTTATGGTAAGAAGGAACACACATACATATATTTCCTGTATATTAGTAATCTGACTCTTTTGTTCTCTTTCTCCCTCTAAATGCAATTACATCACAAAATTGATTTTTTTTTTTTTTTTTGAACAGAGGAATAGTGAAACAAAAATCTACATTTAAAGGATATCCTAATTACTTCTTACAGGTGATACAAGGTTTTTAGCATTTGGAAGGAAAAAAAAATATATATTTTTTTCAGTCTGCACAACACAGATAGTACGTATCATGAATGTCATAAAATGGCTGTTCTTTTTGCATACAATCCAACCAAAAAATATTTGTGACAGTGTGCCAAAATGTTTAAAACAATTTCCTTGAGGAGAATCTGAGAAAATCTTTTTTTTCTTTTTTTTTTTTTTTTTTTTTTTTTTTTTTTTTTTTTTTTTTTTTTTTTTCCCCTCAAGTTGGTCAATTTTCTCATTTAATTTCATTTGGTAGGGAATCTTCTTTGCCACTCTGAGTGTATAATAGATATATACAATAAAGAGCAGCAAGACACAATGTCTCATCAATTGAAGTGAAAAATCTCATTTATCTAATCACACACTCCTATTATATTTTCATTATACCAAAGAGCACTGGTTCATCTGATGTAAGACTGGGGGAAGGGATATTAAAATAAGTGATGAAAAAGGAGAAGTTATTCACTTAATTCCCTTGCCTGGCAAGGTTTCAAGAGGCCATCATATGCTGTGAGAATTGCAAGACTGCAGAGCTAGCTATAGGAGGGATAGAAGTGGGTATGTTTTAGTACACTGTGATGGCATTTTTATCTTTTGAGGACAACACCAACTACTGCCTAATATTGTGGAAGGTTGTACATTTGATCATAATCAAGACCAAAGAGGCTTCTTAGCTGGCTGATAAGTAGATATCTTTGCCAGTCTGCTGCATCAGGACACAATGCTTACTTTGCAGATATTTACATCATTATTGACAATTCAGACCAATTTGTGACTATTCAGGGACCTCTGTGTTGGGACCTGCCAGCAGCTGTCCTCAGTCATTGAAAATATTTACCAATAGCTGCAACTGCAAACAGTACTATCCTTTTTTGTTACCTTCACTTAGGGGTACTCTGCTGTTAAATATCCAGCAGCACTTGTTACTGCTGACTTGACCTGCCAAGTTACCTTTTTTCTTAATTTAAAATATCTTCTTTAACATATATTTTGTCAAATAACTAGGAAAGTCAAAATAGTATTTTAGGAGAAAAAGCGTAGAGAGAAGACAGCATGAAAATAGAAAGGAATATTTATAAAAAAAATACAGTTAATGAGTATTTGGGATCAGGCATCAAAATTCTGCTGGAAAAATACAACTGCTGCCTTTAGTACTGAAAAATAAAAATAAAAACTAAATAGTAGAATTAATTGGAAGATGAATTTTCCATTTCACAGGAATTTTCACATTCCAGAATGTGTTCTTCATAAAAATGTGTGGGGTGCTGAAATTTCAAATTATTTCCTGTCATACAAAACCTAAATTTTTTTTTATTCAGTTACTTCAAATAATCCTGTTACAAATAATTACTTTGATAAAGCCAAAATATTTTATTTACAAAAAACATAACCCTATCATCTGAAATAGGCATAACTATATTCAAAACACCATTTTGGTTTTGATCTATTCAGAATCTTCTAATGGATTGCAAAAGGCATTCTAATGTAATAACATAAAACAGCTCCCTCAAAAATGTTTAGATCATCTCTTAACTGATACTGCACATGCAGCAATCGAAGAAGGAAAGAGTGCTTCCTAGATACAGTAGCATGCATTCACAACTTCAATTATAAATTGCATGTTTCAGATATCCCTCCATGGTAATATTCACAACCCAACAGAGCTAGCAATATAAATCACAGAACATAACATAAAGGAAAGGCAAGTTGATAAAAAAACATCCTGCAATTTTAGTAAACAGCATGTGTGCAGCTTTCGTTTACAGCATGGAGGGCATTCAGTAAATGCTGATTAGCTTCTTCATAAGCTCCAGAAGCCTAGTGAGTTTACATGACTTTTCCCCATATCTATAAATACTGTTTCAGAAGACTTTGGTAAAAAAGCAATAGGCAATCTTCTCTCTCATATTATGTAATGGTGTGGATTGGAACGGTTTACCATTTGTTTTTAGATTTGGCTTATGTAGTGAACCTATGTGTATGGTCCCTAGAGTAGGGTATGGGAGGATTCTTCTGAAGAACATGACCTCCAAAGTTACCTAACAAACAATCTGACATACCTCACTTCTCTTTCCTCCTTATTATTACATATTTTTTTTCAAATTATCATGTTAGGTTAAATGCTGAATTTGTCAGGCATTTGGGAAATGAGCTTCTGTCATAAAGAAGGGTTGGGTTAATAGAGTTTGATCATGAAAACCAGCAAAAGAACTGGAGATGCATTCCCCTTGTGAAGCATAAGGGGAATGGGTGGATGATTGTGTTGTTCTCGGTGTGATAACCTCTACTGACAGTGGAGGTGGAAGAAATTTCAGGATCAACCAGGATTTAAGTGAAGGTCCTAAATAAATAGGATACACTTAGGTCTCCTCCAAAGTAGTTATACACTTAGGTCTCCTCCAGATCTCTTTGAGAATCTTTCCCTTACTGCCTCTACTATTCTTCTCTGTTCCAATGTGTCATTAGTATTATTAAAGTATCACTATTCTATTTATAAATGAGGTCACAGTATGCACACTTTTAGGGAAATCATCTCTCTTTTGTTCCCAGTACGTGCACTTCTTGGTCACTGTTTGAGTTTTTCACTCGTGAAACTGTAATATGGTGGCACTGAAGAGCCATTTCTGTACCTGTGCCACCCTGCAAAGTCAGTGCTCAGCCCTGACTGTTAGTACTGTTTTCATTTTCACTCTCTTTAACACTGAATTTGCCATGTTTTTCTGAAAAAAAAAAAAAATTAAAAAAGGGAAAAAGGAAAAGACTTACTGAAACTCACAGATGCACTTTGCTTTTTTGAATGTGGGTGATGAAATTAGAATATGAAGCTATTCCTGCTGCAGACCCTGCTTAGAATAGTTAGCAAAAGTCTGTGACTAGCTTCAGTCCTTGAAGTATTTAATAAAAATAATTGAAAAATCTTCATAGCCAGATTTGAGTACAGCCAGTCCTCAATGGGTACAATCAAAGTTGTGCATTTAATTTTAATATGCTTCATGTCACTGCTCAGAATTGTCTTTTATAAGAACAGCACTTCCAATTTCCTTTTCTAGTAGCTATACAAAGTTTTTTTCCAATACCTGGAAATACATGATCTCCTAGGTGGCTTCAAAGTAAATAAACCTTCTTGTGTCTTCTGCTCTGCCCAATTTAGTTCTCCAGTCAATTTTATGATTTTTTAATATATATATATATATTTTTCCCTGAAAAGATTATCTTGGTCCCCCAAAACCTTCCATAGTCTATGTTTTACTTTTGTTTTACATTTTATTTTTTTTTTTACATTTTTGTTTTTACATTTGCATGTTTTAGGATCTGTCTTGACACCCATTTCTGATAGATTTTTCCTCAACCATGAGTGTTCTTCTTATGGAAATTACACTTGGCTTTGTGCAGTCTCCATTTCTTATCCCTGACAGTCTGTTCAGCTCAAACAAGCTGGCATGTTCTCAATCTGTGGCACCCAACTGAGATTATCATTTTTGTAACACTTGTTAATGTCAGTGGCATTTAGAAGTCTCTACACTGAGCTATGAAATAATTCAGATACAGAGAAAATCCTCAGAATAGGCATTTGAAAAGAGTGCCTGAAGACAAAAAAAATGTTAAACATCCACTATTCTGAACTTTCCCATTTAAGAGGATTTTGCCAAACAAATCTGATGCTCCCAGCATGAGAGTAGGGGCATTGGCCAGATCTCTTTGGATCTCTGAGCTGTTAAGAAGATATAATACTTCCAGGATGATGTTGGTTCCAGTTCCAGATTCTTTACCTGTGACCATTGAAAGCCAGTTTCACCCCTCCCTTCTTACACCCTTGAATAACTGTGTATTTATTATTCTGGTTCTTTAACTTTCTACTTATGGTTCTTGATGTGATGTACTGACACTTATTATTTGTCCTTATTCTATCCCACTGGGGCTCTAAGAACTATCAATTTCTTGCAAAACAGGTTTTAAACAAAGAAAAAATGAGTCTTTAGCTCTGTTCTACTTTACCTCCTTTTTATGACAACACTGCAGTGAAAAGGCAGAAGAAGGGATCCATAGGATATGGAACTTGCCTTTATAAGTTTGTTACACAAAAGGCAACTTAGCATCAAATATTTTCTGTTTCCCTTCTTCATCACCTTTGATTAATTATAACAGAGAATCTGCTTTTCAGTGGTTCACCTTTTTACCTTAAGCCTTGACTGCAAATAAAAGCAGAACCTGCATTGACTTGGCATGAAATTTGGAAGAGGATAAAATAACATTTGAAAATGAAGGGTGATGAAGGAACTCTGCAGCTACATCAAATATGTAAGGGGAAATGTATATTAAGGTCTGTACTAAATACCTTACAACTTAGTAGCTGGCATCTCATAAATTATAAGATGCTACTTTCAATATTTGATCACCCAAAATAGTAGTTATATGACAACCATGGGTCTCCCACCACATCAAAACTATTTTAGAGTGTGTGTTGACCTGGATTTCTCCTCTGGTAGGTGCACAACTGTAGGGTTATACTCAGCACCATTTCTGACCATGAATAAAAGACAATATTAAGTAAGAGAATGCTTGAAATATATAGATTTTTTTTTTCTGTACTTGAAGCTTAATCAGTATGAATGTTAGGTGTATTAGGAAGGATTTTATTTTCCTTTTTTAGAATACTGTTTTACTGATATTTTTCTTGAAACAATATTATGCAAGTAGATCTTGATACTAATATCAGAAAATACCAAACAAACACTGACATTTCTTGAGGCATACCTGAACTAGGCCATAAAACTTATTTGACTACCACAAATCACAGCTGCTATTTCTGAGTAATGCAGTACCATGCAGAACAAATGGAAGCTTTGGTCCTGGAAACCATTTACCTATATCAGATCACTATGGCACTTTAAACATGAAGCCTACCTTCTCTGCAGGGCTATTTAGAATGAGTTCAGCATTGTGTTCCTGTGATCACTGTCTTATGTCATAGGCTTATCTGGTCTTTTCTTATACATTGGTCTCTATAATGTAAACATAATCAGTCAATAAATAAACTAAGTTATTACTTATTAACAAAATACAGAGCATTCAATCCAAGGAGATTTCCTGTCAGGTCCAGCACTCTTTTCAGATTACCTGTTGTTGGAAGCATATTTGATTTGAGTTTTTACTGCTTAGACTGTTGTTTCAGTGGGGTGTTCATAGTGTATTATGAGCTAAGTTCCCTGCTGCTACTAAGTCCTGTCCTTCCTTTTCTGCTCATCTTATAACAGCACAGGTGGTCTCTGGATCTTTGGTGAGCTGACTAATCTTATTAACCTCTCTTTAAATTATTCCATCAATAACAGAACAACAAGAAGTAGGTAGCTTCTGATAGGCAACCAAGCCAAATCAGTCTGACAAGTTCCATACCTAGGAAAAACAAGAGCAGGACCACTTAGTTGTTACCAAGGGAGAAGAGAGGTAGGAACAAGTAGGGATGAATGAGACCATCTTCCTCTTTTGGGGGTTGTTGTTAGATTAAACTTATTCCTTGAGTAACCATGACCTAAGCAGACAAAGTAAGTGAAACCCAGGGAAAAAATGTTACATAACTGTGCTAAGCATATATATGCAAAAACTAGAGGTCATGGTTCTATGCTGCTGCCCAACACCTTTGTGTTGGGCAGAAGTAAATTCATTTTAGCAGGGTCCAAATGGCTGCTCTGGAAACCATAACTCCTGAGTTATGAGTGCATTAAATCGGATCTTTAGAAGATCCACCTAAAACAAAATGTCCATAGTAGTTTTTTGTTTGTTTGTTTGTTTTTCTTTTTAATAAACAGGAAAAAAAATCCACAGCTTATGAACAACTGAAACATAGTAAATGTAAGGGAATTTCTCTCTGTGGTGGACAGAAAGGGGAAAGGATGGGATGGCCTAAGTAGAAGGCCAAGCATGGACATGTAACTCTACACAGTATTTCTACTATAAGAGAATCCATAGGAGGGCATTTCTGTAATAAGAAGTGAAGATGTGGGGAATTTATTGTAGACTAAAAAACATACAGTAAATGGCAGCCTTGTCTAAGAAGCAGTATTTTTATCTCTGACTATGAATAACTGTAGTATTTAATGTACATAAATATTTGATGATTAACTTTGGTTAAGAGCTATGCTATCTTTGTTCATATCATCAGTTCAAGCTCTGAAGCAATAGCTTGGACAAAACACTAAGGACTCAATTGTGCCTTGAAGGCATGGCGCCACATTGGGGATAGTGTAGAGACACATCACCTCAGCAAGAGCTCCAGAAGGGATTGTGCCTCAGGCAAGCACTCTGCCTCCTGGAGCTCTTGAGGAGTGTGGCTAATGCACTCCATTTGTACAGGGTGCCACATGTACTCCCTTCCAAATGCAGCCAGCTTTCCTGGCCTCGGAAGACCCACCAGAGTCAGAGACTTTCAGCCTCATGACCCTACCTTGCTTTCTGTGAAATAACATCATCAAAGGCCCTAGCACTAGCAACCTGTCTAAGGGAGCCATCATGAAGTCAAGTCATTGTATTCCACATTTGGCTATGGGAAAGCACTTTATGGCAACTATTTTGCAACCCAGCATAGCAGGAAGTATCTGAAGGGCATTTCTATACTGTCTGGATACTCTGTACCTTCTGTGACAGCTAGCCTGCCTAGCAGAAGGATGGTTGTCTCTTTACAAATAGCCTAGAGGAGAAAAAAACAGCCACGTCTTAAAATTGCTCGTCTGCATGATGTTCTAGGACTTCAGCTCACCTACAGTAGAGAAATTGATGGAAATATCAAGAACTCTCATGAAATCTGCTCCCTGCCAGGAAAATTTTGAGCAGAGAGGTTCATACACCTCTGCAGGCTTGAACACACAATTTCACTCAGTCCCTGAAAATAGCTTGCAATGTCCCTGAAAATAGCTTGCAAATACATTATATTATGTAGAGGTGACAAGAATTCTTGTGTCGAGAGAAGATGCTCAATGGTTGTGTAGTAGAGTAGAATACCGCCAAATATAAGAATAAATAAAATTGATGGGAAAAAAAATGGAACTCATTACTTGCTTGCTGTTTAAAAGGTGCCAGGGATGTCAGAAACTTTTTTTTTTTTTTTTTTTTTTTTTTTTTTACTTTTTATAGTGTGCTTCTTTTTACCCCTTGTTTTGAAAAGTTGTTAAGACACCTCTGAAATTTTATGCTGCTGCTATTCTATGTGGCTGTCAAAGTGATCTGGTTGTTGGTGGGACACCTTAGTGAGTTACTGTGGTTATAATATCCTGCCAGATAATTGCACTTAAATTGTTAAATTGTTCTTACCTAGTTCTTAAATCCATTCTCTCCTGGGCCATAGATCTTATTGTTTGTTAACCTCCTTGTTAGAAAATGACTGATGACTAGCTTGAACCACATGGTAACAGACTAAACCCATTCCTTTTCCCACTAAACCCTATGGAGATGAAAAATAGTTGGCTTGTTCTTTTTCATGTAATCTCATTTTAAAACAAAACCAAAAATAATAATCAACCCCCACCTTCCAAGAAAAACAGACAAACAAACAAACAAACAAAAAAACATAAAATGTAATCCCACCTCCTCTCAGGGCTTGTGTAGACTGAACAACCTGATTATGTCAACCTTTTCTTTTTTCCCTGTTTTCTTGCACTCTGATCATCCTTGTCCTTTGAACTGCTTCCAGATATTGTGAATTTTCACTGAGGCACACTGACCACTATAAAACAGCCAAAGAGCTACCAAAGATGAATAAAATAGATTGATTTGGGTTGTATGTAGTTTATTATCACACTCATCTTTGTACTGGAGCCTGCTAATCATTACATTAACTTGTCCATATAAACATGTTGCTGACATCAGGATATGGTGTGGTAGATCAAGCTATGTGGAAAGAATTGATATTTTAAGTAAGAGCCTGATTAACAGGGAAGAGTTCATAAAAATCTGATGGTGGAATATAACTTTGGGTGAAAGAGATCACAAGTTCATCATTCTGAGAACAGGGAGGAGGAGTGAGAAAAGCCGAGTAGGCATAATGGACTTCAAAAACACACTCTTCAACAGCTGAGGGAACTGGTAAGTATGTTCCCTTGGGAATATAATATAAAGGATAAAGGAATTCAGGAGACCTGGCAGTTATTGAAGAAGACTATATTAAAGGCACAATGCAAAATATTCTGATGTGAAGAAGAGCTTGGAAGCATATCGAGAGACAATGTGGCTGAATCAGAAACTCTTTAAGGACTAAAGAATAAAAAAGGGAGCTATATTAAAAGTGAAAACAAGGACAGCTGAATCAGGATGTGTATGAAACATAACAGAACCTGGGAAGGCTAAAATGTAAAATGAGTTACAACTAGCAATGAAAGGCAACCAAGCAAGTCTCTATAAATACATTAGGAGGGAAGAGAGAGAAAGCAAGGAAAAATATCAGTTCACTACTAAAAAAAAAAAAAAAGGAAATAACAGAAGGTGCAGAGAAAGTATGTTGTGTTTTTTTTTTTGTTTGTTTGTTTGTTTGCTTTTGTGTGTGTGTTTTCCCATAATCAACAAAACTAATTTTAAAAAGTTAACATAACTTGTCAGTAGACCCTGACAAAATTCATCCTCGAATTCAGAGGACACTAGCTGAAGCAATTGCTGAGCTGTCACTTTGGTGAATTAATGTAAGATAAGTGAGATTGGAAGAAGGGCACGTAGGCTGTGTACATCAGCAAGTAGTGCAGCATAGTAGAAATGGTTATGTGGAGGCAGAGCTGGCATGGAAGTAGGGTCTTCAAAACATTTTTCTTCAGAATGTTTTTTTTTTTTTTTTTTGGTTGGGAATTCTTCAAATTGGCTTCTGTTTGGTCCCATGGAACACCTGCAGTGGGCTTTTGGTGAGTGTATTCCAGTTTAGTTGAGACTGCTCCACAATGTGAACCAAAAAGCATGAGATCCAATGTGACATTTGATTTAGAATCATAATCTTGATTTGAACTATAATGGTAAAGTAGAGGTGCTCATTTAGAGCTAAAGTGGGGCAAAAAGTAAGGGAAATATAGACAAGTCAGTCTATCTTCAATAGCAACCCTAATAAACTTCATTTTAAGATGAAAAATGAAAAAAACAAAACAAAAAAAAAAACACAAAACAAACAAACAAAAAAAAAAAACAGTGGATGATGTAAAGATAGGTTATAATTACGTGACAAATTAATTTTGGATCAATGTGTACACTCTTCCATAGGACTTTCATAAGGAAATCAGAGAAACAGCTGAATGAAATCATTGGTACACAGTGTCAGAGGTGGAAAATTTTGCATAAAAGCAATTATGAATAGCATTGTGAGAACATTTCAAAAGGGATCCTGCAGAAACCTTTGTTGAGCAGGATTTAGATTAATGACTTGGATGATGGAAGTGAAACTGCATTTGTACATTTTGTTCATGACACTAAACTAAGGACTTTTGTAAGTGAGAAGAGAGAGAAGATCTAATTATATTAGACCAGAAGTCAAAATGATCTTGATATATTGAAAATATATTTGGCCCCAAATACACCAGCTCTTGAGGAAAAAAAGGCAACTGTGATTCTCAGATGTGTTAACAGGACTGTCATGTACAAATCAGGGAGATTACCATGTTGCATTGCAGTTGGAGGCTTGGGGAATCTCTTTGACTAGTCTGGGGCTTCAAACCTAAAGGAAGATACAGACAAAGGGCAAGAGTCCAGCAGAGAACAAGAATGATATAACATTTAGGAACCTTAAGACCTAAAGAAAGGTTCAATAAATTGATTGTCCTTGGGTGGAAAAAATAAAGAGAATATGAACAAGTACCTGAAAATATGTATATTTCCTAAGTTTGAGTTGCCTCTTCACTGTGGTATAACCATTAAAAATACAGTTTGAATTGGAAAGTCTCTCCTTTGGCAGATACTTGGTGAAACCAAACCAACAGCTGCAGTTTGGATCAAGCTAAAGTTTTTTGTTTTGTTTTGTTTTGGTTTTGCTAAGCAAGCTAAAGAGGAGACCAAAACTTATTCTAGTAATAGAAAACTTTACAAGTGCACAAAGTTAGAATTATCTGTCATCCCTATGTGGACATCTTGGATACTCTTGGGAATTTCACTTAACAATAGTTAGCACCTATGTTTGGGCATCTGAAATGTGACTGTAGAGTCTGTGGATTTGCTTTCATTTGAAGCCTTATGGCAAACAGTTTAGAGAAAATTGCTATCACAATTAATGGTAAAATCAATGATTCTAGTTGTAGGATGAAATTTGTCTCAAAGAGGTACATAAAGTTAGCAGTCTAAATATGGCCAATCACTGTTATTTAGGATACTGCTCAGTTGTTCCCACTACCGTACAACATCCTTTTCAAACATCTGCTCCACATCATTTATAGTTGAAGAAGAGGTAAAGAACAACAAAAATATCAGGTAACTTCAATGCAACTGTGCACACAAACCATGACTTTTGACGGGGGATGTGGCTAAATATTACTTTCCCTAAGGAATCAGTGGGATGTACTACCAAAGTTCTTCATGTTAACTTTTATTGTTTGATAACATTTTAGTTATGTGTTGTAAACTGCACACTATGTTTATTACTACATATATTTGCTATGCATATTTGGAGATCATACCCAGTTTTCCATAAATTGAATGGCATAAATTTTAAGGTGAAATCATCTGGAGTAACCTCCAGAGACTGAACTCTGGTTATAATACATTTCAAAAATTACTGTATGGTCCCAGCAATCATTTATTTTGGAAGGTCTCTTGACTAGGGTACTCATCCTGCTACTCATTCTGACTTTCAGCCTCTGCTTCCTTTCCAGTTTGGCTTAGACGATGTCTGCCAGTTGATATGCCCCAGCTAGGTTTATCTTCCAGCCAGGGTCCCAGCAGCTCATAGAGCCAGGACATATTAGGAAACAAACAAAAAATATGGTCATAGATGAGAGGCAATCCCAGATGACATCATTGCTCTCACTCTGAATAATACCATAAAGGGAACAGATTTATTTTGTTTTTAATTACGTTTTTTTTTTTTTTTTTTTTTTTAAATTATCATTATCATTATTATATTTGTATTTATTTTTTAATTTATTTAAAATTTTTATTTATTTTTATTTACTTTTTCAGTCTGGTACTATTAAAAGAAAAATCCCAAACAGCTGAGAGATCTTGGTGTGTAGTTACACCTAGTCCCGCCCCAGATTTTTTCTACCCTACAAGAGATACTGCTGCCCCTGCAGCTCTGCCCCTATAACCAGCTTAAGGACGGTCTACTAGTCACCTCAGATATTTATCCACTTGTGCCCACTATATTAAAGCTCCAATTCAAACACTTGAGGGAAAACCCTGTTCCAAGGAATATGCAACACAGTGAGAAGGTTTTTTTTTTTTTTTTTTTTTTTTTTTAAAAAAAAAAAAGGTAGATGATGAAATCCTAGGTACTAACAACTTGGTTGACAATGGGCCACATTTACCTGGGGAGAAGGAATTTGGCCCAGAGCACTGCAAAAAGAAAAGTTTGCAAGTGACGATATGTGAAGAGAAATGATGCAGGAGGCAAGATAAAATTTATTGAGCTTAAAAATTATCTATATCCTTATATATGGATACATTAACAAATGGACAGGGCAGAGGAGGTGTTTGGAAAGGGACCTTTATGTTCAAATTGATGGGGAAAAGATTGTACACCTTAGTTTGTATGCACTGAAGAGGAGGAGGGAAATATGCAATATGCTTGAAGTTTATATGTCCTATGAGACCTTAAAGTGAATGGAGTTTATCTGAAATGTTGTTAAACTTGCCCTGTAATGAAGTGTGAACTCACACTTACTGTGGTCTCTTGATTTATGAAATAGAAGTCCATGTATTTGAGGATGATGTGTCCTTTTATAGACAACTTAATAGACCATTTTAAACATCTCTACAAAAATAAACTTTCTGTGAATGTGCTTCACTTTTTTTTTTTTCTTTTTAGATCAGTATGTAGGAGGAAGTAATGACACTGATTATGAACCATATTACTAAAATTGTAGTAACTCTTTATTCATAAGTGTCACTTTAAAATTATTTCAAATGAGTATAAATGTCTGTGAAATTACTGTTTTTACTTAGCCTCCTTTGGTATTAATAAAAGGAAATATTAACATAAGAAAAATGTGGGAGCTTGCAGAGTAGTAACAGAAGTTTGGTAACATACTAAGTTTTCAGTAAATTATATCAGTAATTAAAGTCTGGTGTTGCTTACCATAATGTATTTCTACATATTTTATGTAAGGTTTATAAAGAAATCAGCTTTACAGGAAGGAGAAAAGAAATTTAGCACTTCTAATTCAAACCTGCTAGTATCATTTTCTCAATGAAATATATCAATCCTGAAAGTCAGCTTCTACTAATGTGCTCACTGCAACATTATTGGTGGTAATATACTTAATTAGTGAATTTTATATAAGATTTATTTTATTCACAGAAGCTTCATCTGATAAAATCCTTCATTCCAATTCATTTAATAGGTAGACTACAGAAACTACATTAATATTACATCCATGAGCAAAGAGATTACCCCACAGTTAATGATTCTCTTGGGTTGCCCTTTCTGACAAAGGCTCAGAGCCAAAAAGTTCTAATTTTTTTCCTTCTCTTTGAAATAAAGAACAATTGCTATGTAAAAAATTAAGTGTTGTGTTATTTTATGTAACATCTGGATTCTGATCAAATGAGAACTGGTAAAATTTAACTACTTCCTTAAACAAACATGGCTCTGCTTTGTATTGACAAAAATCTCTAGAGTAAAAAAATATTCCAGAGGTTGTTGATATTGTCTGGAAATGTGCATATGAAAGGTTTGACAGCTGCAAACCAGTGTTTTGATGGCTTCCACGACTTGCGCTTAAGAAGATATTGTATTTGTTTTGCTTCTGCTTTGGCTTCACAGGGGAAGGAAGTATCACTGAGATAATACTTTCTTTTGCAACACTTTTTTTTTTTTTTTTTCCCACTTTTTTTGCACTTGTGTGGGGGAGAACAAAGAAAAAAGGTGCAGACCAGCAGCTGAATAGGAATATTGCAGACAGAAAAGTGGAGAGCGGTGTAGAAACAAGGTCTTCCACAAAGGCTTGACATGAACTCTTATCCAGCCACATTATTTCATGGAGGGAGTTAAACATTGCTGAATATGTTAAAAGTTTTAGTGGAAAAGAAGAAATGAAAACTATACTGATCTTGGGCATTTGCTTACTGTTAGGGACAGCAGTACAAAACCACACAGAGAATATGCTTTAACAAGCATATTGCCATCACAAGGCAATTCATCCCAATCTGAGATGTCCAGATAAATGAGGTGAATCACTCCCCACAAGTATCCATCATCCTTCACTAGTTGTAGAGGTAGCTTAACCAAAATGTCAATCTTTTGATCTGAAGCTAGAAATCTTGGCCTTAGAATCTAGAAACTTATTTTGTCTTCACAAGAAACACATCTTAAAAACATGTAATATTCAACTGCATTGAATTTATTTTCTTTGTTCTCCAGTTTCTGGATTTGCCAGAGGTACATTTTAATTCCCATTTGCTAGGCCTCATAAACCCAACAGTTCCAAGGTACAGGCTTGAGGACCAATATCAGTTAGTCCAGACCTGTTGTGGTCCTGGACTTAATGCGGACGTGGCTGATGCTGACCTGCCATACTAATGCTTAGGCATTGCTTGTGGACATGGGCAGGAGACTCTGCCCAGAAATCAGCATACCACTCCATTTTGGGGAGGGGAGAGGTGAACTGCCTGGATGCAAGCTGTGCTGTGCCAAGGCCTTCAGTTAGTTTTACTTACTTGATTTCTGAAGCATTTGCTTCCCTTTTGCTGAAAAGGCTGCTAAAAGGCACTTGGCCATTTTCTACAGAAAAGCGTAACATTATCCTTTTTATTTCCTCCTGTTTCATATTTCAGCTCATTGAATAACAGTAAAAATCCCTATTGCTTTATAATAGACTCATAATAAGTGGCTTTTGCAATTGATTAAGTACCTCAGCTTCACTTCTGTGTTAATCAATTGCAGCATATGGTTATTGTTTCATATAGTGCTGCAGTAGAGTGGATCATTTACAGCACACAAACTTCATCCCAACTGTGTGCACTGTTTTGGTTCTAGACATCAACTGCTTTTATGATTGTGTTTTCCTGGACTGTGGAACAACAATCATAGTGTGTTTCGTGATCATGGGAATATGGAAAACAGGAGTAAAATGCATAGTGACCTACTTTTATGAAAATAATTGGAGCATATCACATATGTTTTTAACATAGAAAGCAGATTAATATTTATGAGGAAGTACCTTTACTTTTGGAAGAAAATTAACAAGTATTTTTTATGGTCCAGGTCTCTGATTTAAAAGTAAACTCTGTTAATTTTAATTAAACGAATTCTATTTCTTAAAGGCTTCAGATTAGCTGTGATATGTTTAACTGAGAGTAAGACTCTCATCTTATTTCTCCCATCATACCTTGATGAAAAGTGAAATATTAAAGAAACCTGAAACTATCAAAAAATATATTTTCCATAATTTTTCACTTTAATGTCTTCAAAACCTTTAAAATAGTGATGATTTGAGTTTCATAGTCAAAACATTTCTTTTGTAAAGAAACATGAATCAGAATATAATTTTTAAGCTTAGCCATGTTTATATGCATGAGTGATTATTGCATAAGGAGATTAATAATAAATCACAGAGAGATTTATAAATAAGTTATCCATGGGAAACTGAGCTACTGCTGCCAATTTACTCCTTTACTTTGTACACATTGGATTACCATTAAGCTATTTAGTTCTAAACTATTTAGTGCTTAATTCCATATGTTGCCATTTCGTGAATTTAGGTAGTAGATGTGGTGAGCTGCTTAGCTATTGCTTACTGGCCTGCATAGCAGTTGCTTTTCTTCAGAGACTCACTGGAGCAGAGGTGCGCAGATATGCATACACATATATGTGTGCTTACTGTCAATCAGAGTCTTGCTTTGACTCAGCTGATGTTGCATTAAGCCTCAAATCAGTAGATATACACTATTTAGGACTACCATTTGTCAGCTACTATTAGCAACTTCATGAGGTTTCTACACTGAAATATACATTTTTCCACTATAAATTCAATGTGAGGTACTATGATTATGTGGAAGGGTGTGATGGGAATTACAAGGGTGGTCACATGTGGCCTCTAACTAAAGAGAGTATTAGGTCTAAATTAAAATAATCTTTCTGTTTTTACAAGTCTTATTTTGGCCAAATGTTCATCCTTCTAATTTCTGTGAAGGCATTTGTGACCAGGAGAACTTAAAAAGAGAAAAGTAAAATAAAGCAATTGTGTATGTTATGTAAATCATACAACACAACTGTTTTATGATCCTATCAGTTTGAGAAAGGGGGTATGAGAAGTCAGGGAGGGTTTTTGAATCTAGTCTTACATAGTCCATCTGGTGTAACATATGACAAGAAGTCAAACATCTGAACTTTTAGGAGCTGTTTGGATCCTTGGAGTGGGTCTGGCTCTCTCCATACAGCCAGTGTTGATACTTCTACTGATTGCACTGATTGACTATTGTGTCATATTATCCCTGGCCTTTCCGACTCCCTCACTTCAGGGGATATCAACACTAGTAATCGTCAGGCAGAGCTCAATTGATTATCTTCAGAATTTTCTCTGGCTATTGACCATAATGGGAAAAAAATTGTGCCTCTGAATTATTCAGAATGAAAACATACACAGAAGAAATCAATAATGCACATCTGATATTAAAGACAAATTAAAGCAGGCAGTATAACTTGTCTTGGGGCACCTGATACATACAAAGAAGAAAGCATTTTGGAGGTAAAGAAGACTGTTTTCTTTCCTTCATTTCATTCTTTTGTAAGTATTATATTTTAGCTGTCAAAATTAACATCTTTATGAATTAAGACATTAAAGGTTTCTTTTCAACTTTTTCTTTGTAAATGTTAGAATTTAACTTCAGACTCTAGCAAAATAATTCCTTCTTTGTATCCCCACAGTCTTTTTAACTTAAATGTAACATGCCATGCTGGAGGGATAAAATTATAGAAAAATGTTCAGGTCAGAAAAATCACATTAACAAATATCTAGAGCTAGGCACTAAGCCTCTGAAGACTTTGAAAGTGTTAGAGATTAAACTAGGGAAGAAAAATGTGCCCCTCTCAGAAATATCTAATGTGTTAGCAGTGGGAAAATGTCTCCTATTTGAATCACAGATTAGATTTTTAAAAGTCTATGAAGAAGGAATGGCTTGTGTTTTGAGGCAGTGTTAGAGGAGTCATGCAAGTTTTTACTCTGAGTTTTTGATTCAAGACAAACTACATTAAGTAGAATGATGTAAGGAGTGTCATGTAGCATCCCTGATTTTCCCTTGATAACATTCAGGGTTTGGCATTATTAGCATATCATCTGATTGTGGATCTGTTATGAATGTGTTAAATTTCTCAACAAGAACTGCAGAAAGTTGTCATGGTATGTGGTTTGAACATTCACATGAATGTCCATCACTGGTTCCCAAACTGAACATTTCTAACATTTCTAGCACTTGCTTGGAAAAATGTAGTAGGACCTGATTCCTCACTTCATGCCTCCCCTCCCCCCCCCTTTTTTTTTTAGTATTAGTCCATTGTCTTTTTTGTAGTTAATTCTGATTTACATGGAATTGAGACATGTAATCAAAATCCAATAAATATACAAGGGAAATGTAAACATATACATATGTTTTCTGAGGAATTTGGTCCCTTAACCAAAGTATAAAGGATGGGTAATCACTACTGTAGTAATGAATGCTCACAGGATACTGAGTTGTGTTCAGGATCATTTCACAACCCCCAGGAATGAGAGCATTGTTAGCTGAGTGGTATTGCAAGTAACTCACACAAATGGAGTTTGCTTTCACTGACAGATGAAATTTATATGGATGTTGAACCCTACAGAACCAAATGGGCTTTTGCTCAGAATTTTGGAGAATGGAGTCAAATACAAAAGGAGCTGAAGCTGGTGTGTAAAAGAAGAAATCTGAATAATTTCTGATGATAGCTTGTTGGGTTCTTTTAACTGGAAAATGTGAATAGGCTTAAGCTGTTAATACCAGTACATTTTTACTGCAAGAGATACGATTTCTAAAAATATAAATTATTGAGAGATACAGATAAAATATTTAAAACTACGTAATGTGTTAGGTGTCCAAGTTCTCTTGATCTCAATGGAAAACGGGCAACAAAGCTGTTTAGCTGTTTAGAAAAATCATTCTGCTATCCCATCCTCCCATGTAAATACATAAATACATCTCAAGTCTGAATAAAAATGCACAATGAGCTGTGGAGAGACTATGTACCATGGCTGGGATTCTTCTTGTTTAATTTTAGACGATAATCAGGAATTTAGGTGATATTTTTAAACAGAAGTCTTCAGTGTCATGAGAGATGCCATCGGGTTTGTACAACTCCGTAGGATTGCCAATATGATATAGGACCAGCTGAAAACTCCGTCCCTCCTGGAACAGAAGGTTGAGACTAGGAGGGAAAGTTTGGGCTATTTCAAATGTGACTAGACGTGTGTTCAGGCAACTGAGCCCCATGCTGGGGTGACTGGTGTAAGTGTTCTTATGGCTCTTCTCATATTTCCAGACCAGAGGGCATTTCTGATGTCCTGACTATGACAGAGTGACTGTGTGAGTGGCATCTCCTCATTGTCAAGATATGACTAGGAAACCTGTGACCACCAATTGAACAGAAACTGTGGAGGACTACTACAGGCAAGTCTAAACTCAGCCCAAGGTACCTTTTCACTTGCAGGACCTGAGACAGATAGCTGAGATTGGTTAAATATGAGAAAAATGAGAAATAAATACGCCTTGGAAAGGGGCAGAGTTTCACACTTCAGTTGGAAAGTTTGAATTTTGTACTAATTTGGTGCTTCTTAAACCACAGAGTGTAATAATGACTGATGTTGAACCATAATTTAAACAAAGTTTACGAGTTTGTTCTGCTTGTACAGACGAAGATGTTCTGTACTGGTAATGTGTAGTTGCTGGTTTCTTCTTCATGTTGCCTGAGGGTGCTCTCCTGTGGCATCCCTGTGACAAACTGTTTTCAAAATGTGTGCTACTGTGTTTAAGACACACACACAAAAATAGATATATTTTTTTCTATTTTACCCATAATTTTGACTATTTTTCTATTGCGATTAATTTTTTTGCTCCTGAAATGGAGGCAGATATATCACATTGCAGTGACTTGACCTACTGACAGGGAAAATTCCTGTTGATGTAAAATGAGAATTCTGACTGTTGAACTGAATGAAATATAGTTAATTTTATAGAGTATATAAAACTGCTGGGAACTGCCTTGTAAAACTTCTTTTGAAAATATCTTATGTAATTTCACATGACAAAAAATATTTTTTTTTTCTCTGAAATTCTGCTGAAGCCTTCATGTTGCTTAGGTAGATCCATATTAGCACACAAAAGATGGATCTTTTATAAAGATGAAACTCTAAACATTCTTCCCATAATTACATCTGCACTACTGTCTACAGGAACACCAGCTCCTAGATTTAGATTATGGGACTAGTATCAAGGCTTTTTGCATCCCAAACCCCATGTGTGCATATGTGTAAAATATGTCTGTACTCTTTACATCAAAACTTGGTATTGCATAATATACAGTTTGGTATTTTTCCTTTGCACAGTTGTTTAACAATGTATGATTCCTGTTAGACATGCGTTCCTCTGTGAAACAGTAAGGTGAATGAATAAAGTTATAGCAATATTTACAAAGAATAGCAAGTATTGGAAAATAATTAAATTAAATGTGAAAGAATGTAAAACAAAACAAACAAAACAAAAAACCAATAGTGCATCTAAAGTGTACCTAAGCATGGTCTTCAGTGAAAGAGTTAAGGGACTAGATGCTTGTCTACTTGCAATTTCAATTTACACTGCTGTGAGAGCACAGAAGTGTTAAAGATATGCTTTTTGATCTATCAGTGATGAACGTGAAAACAAAGTGAGAACAGGTCAAACCAGAAAGAGAATATGGCAGGAATAATTTTGGTAGTTATACTTCCATGCTGTCAAATAACTGAGTACCATATCAGTTTGCTCTAAACATCTCTTTTAGAATGACCAGGTCTAGTGAAAAGAAACCCCAAATGTCATTCTGGAGATAGTTCAGCACGGCTTACAACATAGATAAGACTCTACACTGATTTAGTTCCCTTTGTCCTAGACGGTCTTCCAGCACTAGTGCAGTTGGCTTTGTATCCTCAGGCATCTCAAAGCATACAACAAATTCTTCCATATCATGCTATGAAAACACCACCTTTCTGGGCTGACACACATTATTTTGGACCATCTGAGCTGAAAAAACAAACAAACAAACAAAAAAACTAAGAGCATAGTTATCATGTTCCAGGGTCACAAGGCCAAAGCATAGAGCATATGTAACTGCAGGACCAAAAGCTGTGCACTATGAAGGTGGCCAGTTGGCCTTAGGGGCGTTATTCCTTAGCAATGTGCAACATATGTCATCTGCATTCTTCCAGAGGAGATGAGAAGAACCACTCAAATCCTGACAACACTGTACAACACATCTATCTCATTCGTGAACCCCAACAAGTTTCACATCTGTTTTGCTTATAGTATCTGACCAATGCATCTGTTTATGAGATGTTTATGAGATTTAAGTCAAACAGATAAAGGATAGGAATCATCATATCTTGTTTCCAAAGTCTGCATTGCTTTATAAACTATGAAAAGAGTCAATATCTCTCCTTCTTCTACTATCAGAATAAAAAATAACTCTAACTAGAAACCTATAGTGGGAGGTGTATTCAGGATTATAAATGTCATTTGGATATGTGTTTTCCTTTCAGTCTGAGTATACGTACTTAGTAGAGAAGCTAAGAAGAAGTGCATCCTTCTCCATGTCACTTCTCACACAATGACTTAGGTGGCCCGTTGCTCAGCATTTTGTTTTTTTACATGTTTTTAGGTACCTAGTTCTTCCAGTACACTCTATGAGCAGTGACAATGCTAGAAGTTTTAACTGTAATGCTAATAACATGCCCCCTTTTTGATTCTAGCTATTAAATTTACTAAGAAATTATCCTTAATAATGGGAGACTCAAAAAATCTTGGACTGCAAAAATAGACTAGGTGATAGACATATTTTGCATTTGTTTTGTAATTCTAAATTAAAGCAAATCACATATAAACTGTATGGAGAAATATCAGATAATGAATACAATTCACTACACAGATTTCTAAAAGCTGACAGAGGAAGTGTATGGAAGTGAACTTTTTCTGCTGTTTTTCCTGAGCACTCACCATTGGCAATTTTCAGAGCCAAATCAGATGAATATACATTCTGAGGTAAAGCAGCCATTTTAAATATTTTTAATAAACTCGTGGAATATTAAGATCACAAAGTTTCTCAGAAAATAGTATAAAAATCTATGGGATATAGTTGCTGTCTGTGGCAGAGAAGATGGTGGAGACTGCTAACACAAGTACAGCTTTCATCTTTTCAGTCAAAATATTCTCCTTGGCCCTCTTTAGTATATAAAGTGGGATTAGCCAGTCAGCAAAATAAAGAAATATGACTAATGCTAGATGACAGTTCTGAGGAAAGCTTCTGCTAAATCTTACGTGCCTCCTGAAGAGTGGAAATGCTTGTGGATGCTTTTTTTTTTTTTTTTTTTTCCTAGCTGTTTTCAAAGTGCTCATAGTATTTGTGCTGTTTGCATCCTATTTCAGCAAAAATTCAGGGATATAAAATAAAAGCTTCAATTCCACATATAGAGATATGCTAAGGATCAATAACAAGAGAAGTCTGAGTTGCAGGCCTTTCAGTGTTTTATCAGGTTAAAAGCTCGATCTATTTTTTCAGTCCATTGCCGGTTTCCAACAAGATGATACAAAAAACACACTTCAAGGAACAGGAGGAATGGAACACTTTAAAGAAATTTATATAAAATGGTTTCAGATCTGATAGTTTGAAATGTTTTGGAAAGATGTTGGATTATTTTTACATAGATACTTTCTTGTTATATGGGAGGTGATATTGATTGGCTGCTTTAGTATGATGCTACAGACAACATCAAGCTACAAAGCAGTAGCAATTGTTGCAATATGGACAAATTTAATATGATAAACTGCATGTTGAGTGCCTAAATGTAAGGGGCTTGAAAATGAAAAATCAAAACTTCTATGGTATTTCCATGAAACCTTTGTCACACAGTGTAGATTTTCACTAATATACTCATTTGTGCTCTGCAAACTCCCCACTACCCTGCTCCTAGAAATGAGGTTGTCAACTTTTCATAGATTATCTTTTCACAAGCAGAATATGTTAAAAAGTAAGTGTCAGCAGAATAAGTCACATTGGAGATCTTGTTACCCATGACTTACAACAGGGTCCTGGGGCAGATAGAAATTATTTATATTAGTTTACCAGGTGATAGAGTACTGATTTCCATAGAAAATCTATGAATGGAAAATTTTAGTTAAACACTATCTATATTCAGAAGAGAAAAATACTTTGGAAATATTATTATTATTTAGCAGTTTGGGAAAATCCCAATATATGAGGAAATATGTTTGCATGTTTAATTGGTAACTAGTTACTATCAAACACAGTGACGGGGGGAAATTTAGTTAATCTGAATAAACAGAAAAGATACTTCTGTCTTTATCAGGCAGTGAGAACAATGTTTCAGAATGTTTTGGGGTATACAGTCCAGAGTCAAGTTACATAGATGTATTGGTGAAATGTCAAAAGCAGATGAGAAATAAAATTGATCTTGGAAAGAAACCAGAGGATGACATAATAGGTGATTCCAATTAACAGTCTAAGTTGGAAGTGGTAAAAAAGAACTGTACAGGCACAAAAACATAAGTGGTTGTAATAAAAATAAATAAATAAACAGATAAATGGATGAATCTCCTGAATTTGAAGTGGTTTAACTTCATATGCCATTAGTTTTGATTACGACTATCTGAAATCAGAGAAAATGAAGGAAGTGTTGTGACTGTTCCTTCTTCTTCTTCATTCTAGTGTTCTCCTGCCTCTGTATACTGCAGTTCATCATGGTTAGGTCTCATAGTTCCTTTATGAAAAGTTGAGCTAGACAATGTATCTATTAATAAAAAAAAATAAAAAAATATATATATATTTTTAAATGAACACTGTGCTTGTGTGGCTCTTAATGACATATATCAAAGCTGCATATAAAAGTTTATATCATGAACTAACTACTCTCTGTCCTGTGATTAAAGGGCATATGATGACCTCGTGAACCACCCTTCAGACTTCCAGTGCTTCTGGCTTTAATATTCTGTGCTAGATTCACAGAGCTCTTCTACAGATGCTAAGCGTTCAATCCTGAAGGCTCCACTTCATCATCAGGTAATTAGTATTTTCATTAACTTGCTTATTGTCAAAGAAAATGAGCCTTGATCATCTAATTTTTCCTCAATGAGTTGAATATTGTAATATATCTATAATTAATGTGTTTTATGCCACAAATGTGTAATGGAGTGGAAATCTGAGCCTGCTCCCAGCAGTCACTGTCAGTAAATGTTTGATGAATAAACAGAGACTTTCTAATGGGAAATGGTGGCGACTTTTATAAGCAGACACAATAAAGACTTTATTAACATACTTAAGAAGCATTCTGGGAAATAGAATTGAATGCATTATTACTGTAGGCTCCTTTTGTGAAAAGTAAATTTTACTGTCCCCATAACAAATGTTTGCTTGTTTGATGTAACTTGTAGTGTCATTCTTTTATGGAACATCTTTCAGTGTATATCTGTGAAGCATTTTAAATTAGCTACATATTCCCTATAGGTCTATGATCTGAAAAAGAATCCCTCCGAAATTTGTATAAACCAATCACTTATACACCTGCTTGTAAAGGAAAAAACCAAAACCAAAACAAACACCTCTTTCTCCCTTAGCCCCCCCACCCCCACCGCCAAATAACAAATATCTGAAAAAAAAAAACAAAAAAAAAAAACAATGAAAGAGAAAATCTTGTTAAAATAAAAAGGTAATCTTCAAAGAGTGAAGAGAAACTAGGGTGGAATGGCAGAGCATTAACAGTGCCACATCTGCTATAACTAAGACTAAATATGTCTTTAAAATGTATTAATTAGCAGCTCCAGATGTAATATCACCATGATATAATAAAGAGCCAGGAGTGTCTCTGAGCTATTTGGGAACTTATTTAGCCTCTTGACTAGTTCCAAAATGGAAAGTAGAACTATAATGTCTCAGTTTTCAGTGTTGTAACATGCACAGCCTGTGCTGAAGTCAGTGATGTTTGCAGACACTGTAATAATAAGACAGATTTCAGGAAAAAGAAAAAAAAAAAAAGAAAAAAGCACTCCTTTCCCTTTTAAGGTTTTTTGTTTGTTTGTTTGTTTTTGTTTTGTTTTGTTTTGTTTTAATCTGGTGTGCTGTTCACCTTCCTAGAACAAACTGTATCTGTGGAAGATGAAATTACCTAAGAAAGATGCTTGAATCACATCTATTGCTTTAGTTTAGCTAAGTGCAAATTCTATGCTCTGATTTGCATGCATTCGAGAAGCTTTTTATGTCATTGATACAATGTGATAGAGACAGCAGGAATAAGAAAAGAAGAGAAAGGGTAGAGAGTGGGATGCAGACAGAAATTTCTCCTAAAAAAATTTGCAAAGACAACAGTGAGCATAAGCAGCCTGGCCTTTGTATATCACTGTCTGCATCCCTGCTCTGAGAACTTCAGATAGTCTTTTCTCTGATCCAACATCATCATCCCCAGTAATTTCAATGAGCAGTGTTGGTAGCCCAAATCCCACCTGCATGATTGTTCCCCCTACGATAAAATTCTGCAGTGAATTGTCTGACTCACAAGGCACAGACACAGGCCGGAAAAGGCTCCCATGTTGCCTGTGTTGCCAGGAGTGGTCCAGACACAGCTGGCAAAGGCAAACTCCAGATTATGATCTGGGATGGGAGCTGCAGATGTATCATGGAGAGCTGGCACCATGTCATGCATCTGAATGGAATCTTGTCAGCTATACCTTGTGGAGAGAACTTAGCACATCTAAGGTGTGATGCTTCTGTCCTTGTTTAGATGTTTACCTTAAGATTTTTGAATCATACTGTAATGAATTATTTCAACATTTTTGTTTTATTTTGAGGTCAAAAGTTTACACTGTTTAGACAAAAAATATGATCACAAAATCACAGAATATCTTGAGTTGGAAGGGACCCACAAGGATTATCGAATCAAACTCCTGGCTTCACACAGGACCACTTAAAAAACAGACCATATGTCTGAGGGCATTGGCCAAATGCTTCTTGAACTCTAGCAGTCTTGGTGCCAAGACCTCTTCCCTGGGGAGCCTGTTTCAGTGCCACATAACATGGGTCACATAGCAGTATTAAAGAATATTAATTCCATAGGGGAAGTCATTACTCTGTCTTTTCATCCTAATTTGGTGGAATAAATGTCAAACTTCTGTCCAGACTAGTTTTCTTGTAGGTATAAAAACAGACACCGAAGTTTTGATACAAGTAAATCCTGAGACAGTGTTACTTTGTGTGGTAGATATAAATGCATCCAGAATTAAGGAGAGAATAAATTGCCTACTCTGGAGTATTTTTACTGACCAACTGTAGGCGTTTGTTACATCTACCTTTAAACTCCCAGATCAATGAGGAGACACTGTTGTCTGTAGGCTGTTATCTATCTCATCCTATTGTAGATCTCTATAACAAGCCAGATCTAAAAGTATGAATTTCTCTTGACCTCTTCACTAATTTAAGGAGAACTGGAAGTTACTCACTCAGATATTGACATATCCTTAGTAGACCTTTACACTTAATCTAAATCATAGAATCATAGAATTATTCAGGTTGGAAAAGACCTCTAAGAACATCTGGTCCAACCTTTAACCTATTACTGACAAGTCCACCACTAAATCATTCCACTAAGTTTTACATCTACACATTTCTTCAAGACTTCCAGTAATGGTGACTCAGCCACTTCCCTGGGCAGCCTATTCCAATGCTACATAACTCCTTGAAAACAAACTGAAGATAGTTTAAAATGTCAGAGGATGAAGTTTTGAGACTGATGTTGATTTATTTTTTTATGTTGGTGTAGGTCACACACAATCCTGCCCTACAGCAGTACAAGAAATTTCAGTGAAGGTATGCAGCAGGAGTGAGATGTAGAAGAGTTTCTGAAGTGAATTTTAACTGTGGCCTACAAGGTTTTTCCAGTGGGCAGGTTCTCCATCTGTCCTAAAAGGGATTTAATCAAATCAACTCCTGGAAGATAATATTAAGTAAATGAATGAATGTGGCTTAAAGGTGTGTTCATTTCACCTACATTTAGGCACCTAGATGGGAATCCAAAATGAGGAGTATAGTCACTGAAGCTTCATCTGGAGAAAGGTCAAGACCTTCATATCCGGTCTTCATATGTGGCCTGTTTACCTGAGATCTTAACAACTGTAACTGGAAATAAAAAGCCTGAGCTCTGAGGTTTGATAACCATGACCTCTGTCAAGTGTAGTTTAGCTAAAAAGCCCAAAATATATTTTTTACATTGGCTGAAATATCCATATTAAAATTTACATACTTTTGTTGTTGTTGTTGTTGTTGTTGTTGTTGTTGTTGTTTGTTTATTTATTCACTGTCCACTGCAAGAATCCAGATGGATGAGCTGTTTTAAAACAGATGGGAAAAAAAAAGAATACAAAATTCCTAAAATCAAAACTCAGTAAATCATTATTTAAGGTATACTTTACTTCTGCCTAGTATCATAAACAAAAACACCTAATTTAAACAGCAGTCCAATTTTCAGAATGTTGGAGGCAGGAAAGTTATGTACTCTTCTGATGCAAGATAAACAATTAAGTAAGATTTTCTGACATATCTATCTTCAAGCCAGTGTCTAAGGTGGAATCTGGGTTATTTTGAAAGCAGAGGGAATTTTGGCAGGGTTTTTGTTAAAACATTTTCACAGCAGCTGGGATTACATTTATTTTCTTCAGTTTTGACAAGTGGTAGCATACTGAATCACATAGGAAATATCTGAGAATTTGCCCCATGATTCTCTACCAGCTTAACTTCAACCTTATTATTCTATACCTGAAATGAAAATAAATAAATAAATAAATAAACAAATAAAATTAAGTAATTAATCAATAAACTATTAATTAATAAAGTGAAGAAAATATTTTGCAGGTCAGAATTGGTTATTATCACAGCAGATAAAATCCACATATCCTTTTTTTCCCACTAGAATTACTAGAAGACAACAGACCATTGAACATCAACAGCATAAATTGGAAGCATATTGCTGTTCTCCATTACGATGCTTCTGATCTCAACATTGACACATTTTCTTTTCTAGTTTACACTAACATTACTAAAAGTAATACTTGATCCTGTCTTCCAATAAAAGATACAAATTTTTCTATGGACTTGATTATCTTTGGTACTTTTCTGGACATACCTCAGATTTGATAAAATATTT
This sequence comes from Oxyura jamaicensis, assembly GCF_011077185.1. Lineage (NCBI taxonomy): Eukaryota > Metazoa > Chordata > Aves > Anseriformes > Anatidae > Oxyura > Oxyura jamaicensis. The sequence goes on from NC_048893.1 coordinate 159,756,218, forward strand.
ATCTTTAGAAAAGATATTAGAGTTTTTATAAAATTTCTTTTTATATGTGGTGTTCATAACTTTTTCTAGACATTTAATAGCTTAAATGACTTATACATTTAAGATATTACTGAAAGTGGAATTTAATGTTTTTTATGAAAAATCTTCATTAGAAATAGGCCAAACAAATATGGCAGTGGAAAACCGAAGTAATATGGTGCTTTCTATTTCACTGCAAAAAGATAGAGAAGAAAATGAGGTTGGCAAAATAATGCATATAAAGGCTAGATATCCGTGTCCTGAGGCCATCAGCCATCTAATGGACTACAGAATGTGTAAAATAATTAATCATGTGGAGAAGGTATTTCCAGGGTTAGAGATGGGGTCTTCGTCTTTTAATGGAAATGCTCTGTGATTGAGCTGGGAAAAAAACTTCTATAGTTAGAAAAAGAGGGCATCTGTCATACTTATAACAGTTTAGGAATACAACAAAATACCAGACATGGGTCAGCACTTTTATTTTGTGGAGTATTAAAAGTATCTAGGAAAAGTACAAATACGCACTGAACCACTCTCCAGGGTAGTGTTTCTAAATTTCAACAAGAGGAATACCTAAAAGGTTAAACCCTGACTATGTAAGGTCAGATTTCTTCCCTCACTAGTAATACATTGACCTGACTAATCCTTCTGTATATATATTTTTTAAACAACAACAACAACAACAAAAATGTAGTGCATATTCTACCTGCATGTTTGATGGGTAACTGAAAGAGTGAAAAAGGATCATTTAATATATTTGTTTGCTAGAGAACTGAACACAATGATAATTTAAAATTATAATATTTTTAATAAAGATTGTTGTGTATTGACATACAAATTTTACAGCCCAAGGACAATACTGAGATTAAGACTGAAGAACTTAGAAGAGAAACACAGTTAAGGTTGCTTATGTATATAAAATCTTCATCTGTCCCTCTGGTGGAGACATATTATGGTACAGTCTTTAGTAAGATGATCTGTAACCTATCTTTTTTCACAGGATACCTGCCTCATTTACTGTATGGAATTAACAATGCTCATTATGTGAGCAGTTCCTTTAAGTTTTGTTGCATCCCTATAGGTCAATGAATTCATCTAATATTTATTCTTTTGAGGTATTTAAATCACTCATTCAACAGTCTGGGTGTCCAAACTGAGGTGGCTAACATCTGGGTTTTATTCAGAGCCTGGACATTATGCAGTGCTGTGTATGCACAAAATAGAAATCCCAGTCAGTTCAGTTGAAGAGATTCTCTTCAGTACTAGCACAGATGGAACTGGGAAGCATCAGATTGGATGCTTAAAAAAATGAGAGTACAATCCACTGAAAATCATCAGTTTGAGTATATTAGTCAACAAATAATGACTATTAGCAAACAGGCTTGAAAATGCAAGAGGTATCTATCTGTGCAGAAGATTTATTAGAAGCATCAAGGGAAACATTTAAATGTTTCCATTTGAATTTTGGGATACAGGTTGAATCATACACAGTAAGGAAGAAAGAAAGAATTCAAACTGACATAGTGAGACAGAGAGAACGAGTTATGTATTTATCAATTGTCTTTGCACATTCTGAGACTGTTTAGAATTAGAAATAAAAAGGTTGAAATGCTCCCCCAAAAGGAGTTTTTAGCCCACCTACAGTCAAATAAATATTTCAGGAGAATCTATACTTGCGAGATTTCAACTCTGACTTAGTCCAATCTAGATCTGTACTTAATATGAATTATAACAATTTTCACTATTTGGGGGGGGGGAGGGGGGAAGAATTTTATTGATGCGTTAATGGTTTTATCCCACACAGGAATCAATAAGTTAAATTAGCCAGTTAAGGTTGAAGACGAATTAACTAGAAAAATATAAATATGTTAACATAGCTCACTAGCTGTATGTGTATAAAACAGAGAAAAAGCATTCATATGTAGTCAAACTTAGAATCATATTGCATGTCAGCTCACACTGACTAGACCAAAAGGAAGTATGAGGGGAGTTGATAATGAGACAAAAAAGTGTTGTTGATATTGCTTTCCAATAAGTTCATCCCATTAGGGACCACCATCAGGGACAGGAGTTCTAATCCTGTATAGTACCTCCCCTCACTCTACCAGTAAGGTTATTTCCAGGAACTGGAGTGTCAGGCCGCTGTGCATAAACAAGGTCTGGAACATGGCAGAGAACTAAATAGGCTGCCCACAGAAGTAGGGCTAAGTTTTTGCCTAAAGGCACTGTGGTTTAGCATGTGTGTACACATTCATACCAGCTTTAATTGAGATGAATGGGGACCACGTAGGTTATCAAAGGCTGGCACAGCATCTCCGTCAGCACGGGCTGCACATCTGCAATGCACCCAGGTGCTTTCTCATGTAGCTGCTGTTTCCTGAATCACTTGTTGCTGCAGCTTTCTTCAGACTTAGCTGTATCTCCTCTAAGCATCATTCCCCAAAACAGAGCAGGCTGGATGTAAGCACGTGGTTGCAGGTTCTGGGCTTTAGATGAGAGGTGATTCAACACCTCTAACACAGCTGTGGAGAAGGTACCTGATGTGCTTGAAGTCTGGGTGATGATGCTCAGTATCCCATATACTGGTCATGCAACTAAAGTATGTCGTAACAAAGCATGTATATGTGGGCGCATGTGTAATTGTGTTTGCTTGAATTCCTAACAAAATAGAGAAAGGAGAGGATCAAGGTCCATTCCAGCACTGATGGACCTTAAAATGCATTGGTGTGAGGGTGAAGGAAGTCTGATCTCTGAATGTCACAGCTGTGGCCCAGTGATAGACAGGCTGGGGCAGCAGAGGCTAGAAGAATGGTCATGTGATGTTAGGTGATGTGTCAAGGGGGTACAATTTATTGAAAAGCAGATCACAAAGGAGAAAATCCTTCCTGCATATTATTAATGCTATTGATTGATTTATATAGTGCATTTCTTAAGCAAAGCTCTTTATAGAATTACAAACTATTAAAGCTGAGTGAATAACTCACAATGAATAATTTATCCCATGAATTTAACCTTTCTTTCGGCTCATGAAATAGCCACAAAGACATCACTATTTCCTTAATTATTCAATGAATTTTTTAATGAACTTTTAAAACACTGTGAATTGATCACCAAGAATGTTCTGATAACACAAGGTAGCCAATGTTTCCTCGGGTCCTGATTGTTAAGAGACAGCCATACATGTGGCTAAGAAAAGCCTGTGTACTATCCTATGCAAATCTGGTGGCTTGAGGTATGCATTGACTGCACAGCTCAGTATTTTGCAGAGATATCTGAGCTATCTCTGAATAGGCAGTTTTAGACAGAAAGTATGACAGCTGTGGCAATGCAATGTTGTAAACCTGCTCTCTGTTCCTGAGCAGAAGCAGCCTCAACATACCACAAGACTCATAGCTGGTACTCTAGGATGCTGACAAACATGGGTACATGGAGCTGTAGGGTCTTGTGGAGATGGATGAGACCCTGTGAAGCCCCTCAACAGTGTTGTGCAGCTTATGACTACCTATAGATCCTCCCTATACACATCAAGCCAGCTGGCTATGTATCTGAGCATTTTTTATTATTATTATTTTTTATTCTTAATCAAAGCCAGAACTGTGATTCAGTATAAGGCACATATTATTCTTTCCAACCCTTGCCTACCCCCCAACAGGATGAGTGTGTAAAGACATGAATTTCAAAGCTGTGTTACTGTAAATTTCCTCACCTATTAATATTCAGGCAATGAATGTGCAAATCGATTCTTTAAAATATTTTTTGCTAAGATAGATTAATTCGATAAATGTTGGCAGAAAATTAACACACAAAAATAAACAGAGTACTGCAAAATGTAACAAAATAGCTAGAGAAGTTTTGCACCGTGCACTTGGCTCACAAACCAGTTATCCCTTGGAGTCATTCTACTTCTTTTATATTAATAACTGTCCTCCAGGAGGAAAAAATGAACTGAACAATAACAGGAATAGCAGAAGGACTATCCAGTAGTTTGTGGAGAATAATATGTCTTCTGAAAAGGCATGGGAACTGAGATTTCATTAGGAAATATGACAAAGCCTAGGTAGGCTAACATAGGCTAACATAGGTAATCCTCTGTAATGCAAACATAATTTTGTGAAGATAGGGGTAGGTTCTGAAGTTATCTGTAAATCATGGAATCATAGAATCATTAAGGGTGGAAAAGACCTTCAATATCATCTGGTCCAACCATCCCCCTACTATAAATGTCACCCATTAAACCATGTCCCTAAGCACCAGGTCCAAACTTTTTTTGAACATCCCCTGGGACAGTGACTCCACCACTTCCCTGGGCAGCCTGTTCCAATGCCTGACTACTATTTCTGAAAAGAAATGTCTCCTAATTTCCAACCAAAACCTCCCTCTGTCAGGTTGTGCCACAGGAATTTAAAAAACTGTTTCACAATTAAATTTTTATGCTGCACAGATGGAGAAAAATGAACTGCTAGCATAGCTCTGTGCTCTGGCAATGGTCAGTTCCTTTTTAAATACAGGACAAATTTTAAGATATTCCACAGCTACTGCATCCTAACACAGCGGCAAACAGGACTGAAGACTAATGCATTTTGGAGCTGCTACTGTGTGTTTGTTAGGGCTTCCTGGTGTTAATACCCTAAGCATGGCAGCAGATTAATAATTCACCTGTAACAGCGCAGTGCAGACTTTAAATGGAGTAATTCAAAACAAGTTACTAACAATGTCTGTGGATTTTTTTTTAAAGATAATTTAATTTGGTAGAAAGAAATATGAAATTCTACTCTCAGATCTTTACTGAGCTTCCAGATGGAGAGCAGACTGTCAGTCTTCATAGAATCATAGAATATTCTGAGTTGGAAGGGACCCTTAAGGATCATCAAGTCCAACTCTTGACACCGCACAGGTCTACCCAAAAGTTCAGACCATGTGACTAAGTGCACAGTCCAATCTCTTCTTAAATTCAGACAGGCTCGGTGCAGTGACAACTTCCCTGGGGAGCCTATTCCAGTGTGCAACCACCCTCTCTGTGAAGAACCCCCTTCTGATGTCAAGCCTAAATTTCCCCTGCCTCAGCTTATTTGTCACGTGGAATGAGGAGCATAATTTTACTGAAAAATAGCATTAATTGTTCTGTCAGCCCTTTTGTGAAGCACAAGGGAGATCTTTTGGAGTGACCTCCTTGTGATTAGGTCCATATCTCAAAGCAGTCATGGGCTGACACAACAGATTTCTTTGGGATGGAATCCCTCCCTATCCCGTAAGTGAGTACAAAATGGTTTTCAGGTTCTCAGTAACAACTTTTTTGATCTATAAATCCATTCCTGTTTGTCCACTAATGGATAAAGTAGAGATAGACTCATTTAAGGAAAATACCAATAATCTTACTTAATTTCAGTTTGAGACAGTCTGGATGTCCAAATCAAAAATATTGCACAAACAGAGATAAAATATTTTTATGATGAAATTTAAACCTCTTCTATCAGATCATTATTGCCTTTTAAGAAAGTAGATATGATATGCAATCCTAAAACACATGCTAATTATGATAATGTGTCATTCTCATTTTAGCAAGCTAAACAATCCCTCTACATTCATAATATTTAAATAGTGAATTAGATAATTCTGGATACCTGATCACTGTGCACTTCAGATGTTTAACAAATGTTATGAGCGTAAGTATGCATCTCAAATGTATATTTATATTGTTGTGCATAGAGTAATGTGTCTTCTGGGTCCTATTGTAAACAAGCTGTCAAGCTTAACTGGGTTAGCCTGTAAAAATATCTTTCCATAAATAAATTGGAAAAAAAAATAATAAAAAGAAGAACACCACTCTAGCAGCCTCTTCTAATGGACTTGATCAGAAAATGCAGGGGGGAAATATAACAACATGGTAATGTAATCTTGTGTACATTGTCTCCCAAAATGTCAGTACTTGTAACTTTGGGATATAGTCAGCTTTGGGCTACTTTTCTTTGTTCTGTGCTTGATGATGTGGAAAATTCCAGATTCAATTATGTCCAGTCACACCCAGTTTGTTATTCATCTATTCTAGCTCATTCATGTCCTGCCAGCTTAGATATAACTAAAATTATCCACAGAGAGATCAAGAGTGCATTTGCCTGTAACATGTTCAACACTGCACTAGCAGAGCAGAAGCATGACAGCAGCACAAAGAAAAAGTGACTTTTCCAGACAGCTCAGTACCTGAGGAGGATTAGAAGTAATGCACAGAATCTAGAGATTATTCCTGATGAAATTATAAAAGTGTTAACAGAGATCAAATATAATTTATTTTGGCTCCTTTTCTAAGTATGAAATCTCTGTTGCTGTGGCTGTTTGTCTCTTCTCTGTCACCCTCTTTGATCTACTTTGCTTTCTCATACAAATACTGTATGTAATTATGACACTTATGCCAACCTTTAAAATAAAATCACTTTTGTTTTGAGGAGGGTTACATAGTAGTACTAGACTTCTCATAAACCCAAAGTAAAATTCTCTGACGTTCTAACAGATGAAAAAATAATTGTTTATACAAAATTTATTTCAGAACTTGCTAATTAAGAATATGAACTGCTTTCCATTAAAAACTCCAGTTTAATTGTTCATTCTTTTGAAATTTATTGTTTTTGTTGTTGTTTTTTTGTTGTTGTTGTTTGTTTCTTTGTTTTTAATAATTAGCTTGAAAAAAATTATAAAATATTTTGTTTTCTAAAGTTCATTATGAGGAAGGTAGAGTAAAAGAGACAATTTTCTCTCTTTTCAAAAGAAGTTTTAAAACAAGTAAACTATGCTAATAAAAATTAAAAAGGCTCTCCAGTAGGGACAGCCTTCAATGAGGACTAGGTGGTGGGCATTTGAAAACAGATTCTGACACATTTGGAAGATATTTCAGACTGCTTTTTTTCTTAGTATACATTAGATCTAACGTTGAACGACATTAGATTTAACAACTGAAAAGTTTCTTTTCCTATATCTCTGTGTCATGAAATGCTGACAATGAGTTTTGCACCTTCCATTGCAATCATTACTGGTTGCTCCATTGCCTTCATCTTGGATAGCCACTGATGTTAACACAAAGATAAATAGAAAGCCACCATTCTGACTTATTAGACCCTTCTGAAGCAAATATGCATAAATTTGTGTGAATATTGAAAAGTGCAGAGCTACAGGGATTCAGCTGTTTTGTTAACAAACAGTGGACCATAACAGAGAACATAATGTAAGAGGATGGGAGTGAGGTTTTCACATCCATTGATATATTCTAAAAATAAGAATAAAGTTGCTTAACAAAGTATAGTTATTCCTCTTAGTTCATAAGATTGTGACTTAAAATGTCTGTACAGAGCAGGAAGCTCCAAGATAAACATTCTCTAGTTGGGATTCAATATCAAACTTCACAATTTATACTGAACAAAGCTAAAATTGGGTCTGATTATATTTCTACATTTTAAAAGATTCCTAGAGGCATCATCACCATATATTATTTTATTATTTTTTTTTTGCCAACATTGTGCTGCTGTTTTTTTGCTGTATAGTACTGCACTGTATAATTAATTTTAAATACTTTCATGCTGTTTTTGTTGTCCAGCCTAGGAGCCTTACTGCTGCCTCCCGGGGGGGGGGGGGGGGGGGGGG
>NC_048893.1:159763964-159825729 GCF_011077185.1 Oxyura jamaicensis
AAAAAAAAAAAGAAAAAAACCACACCACCGAACACTTATCACCAAATAAAAAGCTCTTCCTCGTTTCTCCACCTTCTGAATGAAGAAATGTTTGGAAACAAAACATGAATATCACAGCTATGCTAAATGCATGGAACTTCACTGTCCTTGGCTTGATGAATGCAATTTTGTCTGCCAGTGCCACATACCAGTTATGTCCTGAGGTACTAATGTTATGTCACATTATGCACTATACCTGAAGTAAAACATAGAATATCCTGAGTTGGAAGAACCCAGAAGAATTTTTGAGTCCAATTCTTGGCTCCACACAGTACTACCTAAATATTAAACCATATGTCTGAGAGCATCATCCAAACACTTCTTGAACTCCAGCAACTTGATGCCATGACCAGTTCCCTAGAGAGCCTGTCCAAGTGCCCAACCACCCTCTGGGTGAAGAAACTTTTCCTAACACTCAGCTAGACCCTCCTCTGTCTTAGAATTCTTTTCACAGAATCACAGAATGGTTTAGGTTGGAAGGGACCTCTGGAAGCCATCTGGTCCAATGCTCTGCTCAAGCAAGGAAACTCCCAGAACAGGTTGCCCAGGACCATGTCCAGGTGGGTTTTGAAGATGTCCAAGGAGGGAAAATTCATAACCTCTCCAGGCAACCTACACAGTAAAGAAGTTCTTTCTGATGTTCAGAGGGAACCTCTTGTTTTCCACTTTGTGCCCACTGCCTCTTGTCCTGGCACTGGGCACTATTGCAAAGATCCTTGCACTTTACATCTACATCTACATCTACATCCTGCATCCTCCATTCATATATTTATACACATTGATAAGATCATCTCAAGCCACCTCTTCTCCAAGCTTAAAAGCCCCATCTTACTCAGCCTCTCCTCATAGGCAAGATGCTCCAGATCCTTGATCAACTCATAATTTTCGTCCATCAACACTCTGACTCCTTCACATCAGGGCTGCTCTCAATCCATTCTCCACCTAGCCTGTATTCATGCTTGTGATTGCCCCAATACAGATGCAGGATCCTGCCTGCATTTGGTCTTGTTGAACTTCATGATGTTTGCACAGGCCCACTTCTCAAGTTTGTCTAAGTCCCTCCACATAGCATCCCTTCCCTCTATTGTGTTGACCACACCACTAAGCTTGGCGTTGTTCACAAAATTCTTGAAGATGTGTTCAGTCCCACTGTCCATGAATCCGACAAAGATGTTAATGGTCCCAATACAGACCCCTGAGGAACACCACTCATCACTGGTCTCTGTCTGGCCACTGAACATTGACCGCAACTCTTTGAATGTGATCATCCAGCCAATTTCTTATCTACCTCCACAGTCCATCCAAGAAATCCATGTCTCTCCAATTTAGAGACAAGGATCTTGTGTGGGACAGCGTCAAATTATTTGTCTTGTGAAAGGTTCAAGAAATGTCTCATTTCCTTTGTACTATTTCCAGTGTGGTCAGTTGCTGGTCTCTAATGCTTCCACAATGCAAAGGGTAAATGTTGAATTTCTGTAGACCATTCATCTTATGTTGCCAGCTTGCATTGCTCCTTCCAGTCTGAGCAAACAGTTCTTTCCCTGTCTCTGGTTAGTAGTGAGTCTTTCACTCCAACCATCCTATCTCAATTCTCACTTAATCCTGCTCTAACTCTGCTTCCATTTCAAGCTCCCCACCCCCACCCCCCATTTTTTTTAAGTATCAGTTGATGACTTTGCCCATGTTTGCAGCCAGCTTTACAGTGAATGTGTCAGTATTAAGAGGACATAATACAGGCAGGCTGTGAAGCTCTGCCACCTTTTCTCTTTTTCTCTTTCTTTCTAAGTGCATATTTTGATGGGGACAACTGCAAATATGTTGTTTGTTTTTGTCATGTCCCACCATCTCTTTTGACCTAAGTACCTGTGTCTCCCTTCCAACAATGCAGGATTGTTCGTGCATTTGTGTGCAAGAAGGGATTATGAAAATTACTATGTTAATATCCTTCTCAATTGTGGCTTTATCTTGAAATTTGTAGTCTCTGCTATTCTCATAATGTATTTTAACAGCTTTGATAACACTATTTCATTTTGCTGTCTCTATGTCTTTTTTTCTTTCCTTGTCCTTTCTTTATATCCTATAAAATGTATGCTGCCCCAAATGGAATCTGTTGCCTTTGTTCCAGAACATTAGAGATATGACCTTAAAATTAAGCATAGGAATAGTGAAACAAGGTAAAACTGAAGTTAGAGAAGAAGCATTCCAGACTATTACAGAACAATTCATATTGAATAGCACTGGACCCATGCTGACATATTAACAATAAAAAGGAATCATCTGTGGAAGCAAAGATGGTAAGTCACAGAGGACATATATAAGTGCAGCCTCAGAGCTATAAAAGCCAGACTGACATTTATCACTCTGTGCATATTGGAGCTGTCATGTTGGTCCTCAGATGATCGTGTTACTACCTTCAAGACATTTTTTTAGATATGAAGCAAAGATTAGAGAGGGAATGAGAGAGAGAGGCTTGCTAATAAGTATGGGCTGAAAGCCGCATAAAGGAATTAGCATTTATATTATTTATTGTCCCTTTTTCATCAGCCATACCCTCTTTCTATCTATTTCTTTTCCTTTCTCTTGTCTTTTTCTAACCTTGCACTGAGAAGATGCTTCTACATTAAACCTAGTTCTGCTTCAGAATGGATTAAAATCAGTTTGACTAAATACTATGTTCAGTGAACAGAAAAGTGTACAGCTTCACACATTATTATTTGTGCTAAAAGCTATTATGTAAATATATTGGCTTATATAAGCTTAAACAGGATGACACAGGAATGCAAAGATAGGGCATACACACAGATCTATTGAAATGATACTCCGTGAGCACATCTTCTAATAGAAAATTGCATATTCTCACTGAGAGGGCAGAAAAGAACCATATGTCTATTTTAGTGGTTATGTCCTGAAATGATGCACTTATTCCTTTTATAATATTTTGAAATAAATACATATGGGACCGGTCAGATGTCAACAGTGGCACTGAAAAGAGTATGAATTAGTCACACTGGCACACAGGGCCCTGGAACAATGAACACTGCTCTGGAAGACCCTTGAATGCAAGCCTATTTGCCTCTTAATCCAAATGAATAATTAATGATAATTATCATGCTGCAGTTATTATCTGTGATAATAATATATCCGTAAGGTGAATAAATTCAATCTGCTACTATGCAGAAATGGCAACTCATAATATTCTTAAGAAATACAGATATAATTATCAGTATTAACGGTCAAGAAAAAAAAAAAAAAAAGGATTTTTTTATATAAAGAATTACAGCAGAAGATCTAAAGTTTAGTGAGAATGAATTTGATTACCTTATGTTTATTCTTTAGCTTTTATTTCTATGGCACCAGTTTGCAATGTTTTGACAGCTGATTTTCACAAGACCCATTTAGCAAAAGCTGAAATGTGCATTTTTTCTTTACAATCTATCCATAACTTTTCCATCAGCCTACTGCTAAAGAAGATCAGGCTCAGGATCTTACAGACATCCATACATAAACTGGTCCATTTGTGTAGTTCACTATGCTAACAATTTTTTTTCAGCTACAAAAACTTTAAAGTATTAAAGCAAAAATCAATAAAACCAAATAAAATATTAAAAGGCCAAATACATGTTTGAAGCTCATACAAAAACAGCCATAACATTTATTTTTGAGAGCACTGTAGGTGAGCTGTCAGCTAGGCAGAATAGTAGGCAATCATATTTAATCCGATCCCCCTTATTGGGCTTGTTGTGACAAAAGAAAATAGTAGGGGGATGGGTGAATGGGAACAAGAAGGAACTACCTTTCCTTTCTTTTTGAAATTGTTTTAATATCTCTTTATTTTGACTATTGAGTTTCTTGGTTGTATAAATTAAAAACTTTAGAGTGTACTTAAGTTGAATTAAATTAATGACTGAAGCAAAGCTTTGAAATTCAAAGTTCATGGAGACCTTTAACTCACACCAGGAAGGCTTGGTTTTTCCCTCCTTCTTTTCATCCCATGATTTGAGAACTGTTTTACTCCAGGGAATGGTAATGAGATGTAGAGTTTCTCACCTCTAGGTCATTGCTTCAAATCTGGTCCAGGTTGGTAGGAACCAAAATTCATTATCATCTACTTACGGTTCAGTGGCCTATGTGAAATAGGTTGATGGTCTTGCAGTCTAGTTTTCAGTGGACAAATGTCCATACAATAACAAACACTAATTAGCACTGGAATAAGGCTGAAAGTTGTATTACAAATACAATGTCCAGGGATTGTTGTGACAACCCCTCAAAACTCTGGCACCTTCTGGGATTACCTTCCAGAAGAGGGGTTTAATTCTTTCATGATTGCCACTATGATTCATCCATTTTTAATTTTCTTTTTTCTTTTTCTTTTTCTTTTTCTTTTTTTTTTTTTTGAAGGTGTGGGCAAAAGAAATTGCCTCTTTTTCACTCTCTTTTTCATCAGAAAACAACAGATTTCCCTCAAAGTGGATCCTGACAGGTGACAAGAATAATAACGTGTAAGAGTCAGTAAAAGGATGCATTATTAATCACTCTGGGTTTCATTTAGGCCGTCAGCTCAGTGGGTGAGCTCTGTAGAAGGAAGAGTGGAGATATTATCATTATTATTTACTTGTCCACCTAGGAGTCACGAACCAGGACATCATTGTATTAAGCAATGTGCAAACACAGAAAAGACAGGTAGACCATGCCCTGAAGAGCATACAATTTAACCATAAAACAAGAATCCATGTATACTTACAGGTAGATGGGCATAGATGGAGGAATACTGATAGACGGTTATGTTATGCTTGCCAGTTGTTTGTTGTTATTTTTAACAACATTATGATATTTCTAGTAATAAAATGATAAAAGAAGTTGTGAAGCTTTATTGCCTTTTTTTTTTTTTTTTTTTTTTTTTTTTTTTTTTTAAAATAATTTTGAAAGATATTTTAATAAAATTTTAAAAGAATTTTTTAAATTTTTTTTTTTTTTTTTTTTTTTTTTTTTTTTTCTTTAAGGCGTTAAAGCAATTTTGAAGGGTAGCTTAGGCAAAAATTAAGATACTTATTTAAAATGGAACCAGGAGAACCATTCCTGACACTAGCTGACACTGGCTGTGCATCACAGTCTGGTTATCAATACAAAATTTGAAATAGTAGAGAACAGAAAGAGTGAAGAGCGTTTTCAAAGTTTGATAATGTCTACTGCGGCAAGCAATTGAAGAGGTGAGAAGAAAAGCAAAGGAAATATGTAAGCAATGAGATAGGAGGTAATCTTTGCAATAGCAATTCAAGTATGACACAAGCAGTATTTATTAATGGTGGAGAAAACAGAGTTGCAATAACTTAGATAGACTGTGATGTAGGACTTTGTGCACGTTTGTGTGAAGTGAATAACTGAGTGAGCGGACACAGAAACAGTCATCTTGAAATCATCTTTGCCAAAAGTCTTAGATAGCTTATACAGTCTGGTACAGTCTGAATATATATATATATATTTAATGGTCACATTTTTAATAATATGCCTGAGATACAGGAAGGAAGATGAAAATGTTATCCTGTGATCCAAAAAAACTTTAGTAGAGTGTTTTTGTCAGAAGATAAAGGCCTTGCTTAGCCCTCTTTAACTTGAAAAGTTACAAATCCACAAGCAAGTAGAAATTCACAAAGCAGATTCACACATAGCACCAAGTACTTTCTTGTGCAATGAGAAGGTTTAGAGAAGGCATCTGCCTTCTCTTCAAGCATCTGCTCTTCATTTTCTTTTAAGAATAATATAAATAAAAAGGAAGAGAAGAGCCATTTTGTAACTCCTTCTTGCATGGGGAAGAAATTTGTGATGGATTAATAAAGGATTGGGCAAAAGTATGAATAGAAAGGAAGGCTGGTAGAAGACAATATGATGAAAAGGGAGCACAAAATGTTTTGTGAAGAAAATGAAAAGTATCTACATAAAAGATGGTGGATGTGTCAAAGAGGGTGGGATCAAGAATTACTAGAGGGTTTTAGATTTTCTGGCAAAGAACAGTTTCAGTAGAGAGCAGGGGGCACAAGGCTGTTTTGGAGGCTATATGGGCTGGAAACGGAGGAGGAGAATTACAGATTCTTTATTGCAAACAAGCTATTTGATGAATTTAAAATGAAATGGATAAGAGAGTTACGGCTGTACGTGAAGAGGAAATAAAGGTCAAAAGAGAAATTTTCTAAGACTGAAGCATCTAAAGCATATTGTACTGTGAGAGGAAAGTCAAAATAGAGTGTGAGTTTAAGAAGAGTAAGAGAGAGGCTGTGTAAAGCAACAAAGGATGTGAGGAGCTGGAATAGAACAGGTTCACTGGGGCATGTGGACAAGGTTTGGAGGAGAGTGCGAAGGATAAATGTCAATATCTGTGACAGAAAATAGTGCAGGATTTGTAAAAGGAGAGGGAAAATAGAGATGCTTGCCGAGGTGAGGAAGGAAGGTCATGATTTGTGTTGCCTACGCTTTTTTGGAAGAATAGCAAAAATCTGGCAGAAACAAAAGTAAAAGCAGGAAAGGGGGAAATTTGAGATATAAATTAAAAGTGGTAAAAAATAATCTGGGTTTGTGGGTCTGGGATTCAGTTAAGCTAGAGCTGGGTGACTGGGAAGACATCAAAAAGGAATGGATGAATTTTCAGTGTAGCTTGACATGAGAGATTGTATACAGTTCATGGAAAATAATAGGTAATGTGCATGTTCATGGTGAGTCAGGAAAAGAGAATGGCACAATGGGGCTTGAACTGGAAGAGAGGAGCCAAAAACACCATGGTGGAGGAAAGTAACACAAAACAGGCACAGAAGAAGGCATGCTGCTGAGCCTTTGGTAATGATTCAGTTTTACAAAGCAAATGTAGCCAACTTACTTGGTGTTGACTGATGATGATGATACTGAACTGAGAAGAGGTGGATTTTGATTCCTTAAGTTTCAAAATTCATTTGTGAGCTCCTGTGGGATGGACAGAACTTGCCCTTTTCTTTCTCAGTTGTTATGAACTTACCTACTGTAGGACACATACTACCTCAGTTCCAGCACAAACAAATTCCTAGTCAATTCAGTTGCTGCACTGTTGATAGTATCAGCCCCAGAGTACAATATAAAGTGCACTGCTTTATTACTTTGGGTAGTTTGTATGGCAGATTTCACAGCAAAATTTTCTTTCCTTTCTCTGGAATTATTAAAACTTCTTCTATATATGGTTATATAATGTAATATATAAGATTATCAAGATAGAAATTTTGGACTTGTTCATCTCTTTCTGAACATGCATAATAGATTCAGCCTTAGCAACTATTTACATAGAATTATTATTATTATTTTTCTTCATATTAAACCTTTCCTGTTACACCCATTTCAGTGTTAACACATCCTCCAGGAAACTCCTGAAGATACATCATTACCTGAGACAGGATATTTATATATATATATATATATATATATATATATATATATATATATACATATATTATTTATTTATACTGAAAAGTACATTTCAGAATATTTCGGTATTCTTTACACCTGATTTTTGTAACAAGAGCTAAGTCATTGCCATTGCAATTGATATAACAATGTTCTAGGAGTCAGTCTTCACATAATACCAAGTGAGGGGGAAACAATCAAGATTTATGTACCTACGGATGTAGTAGGCAGTTGTCAGTGGTTAATTTCCGTGATTAATTTCAGTGTACTAAAACTGAGTCAGAAGTCCTATAGAGAATCATGGTGAGTTCATCTCACTAAGTTTCCTAGACAACTTTTCTAGATGGTTTTCAGTGGGATGGTATTTATCCACTGTATAACTATTGTGTTTTATTCAAGATCACTGTTGTGACATCCAAATGAAGAATAAACCTGTATTTTTCATTGAAGTACCTAAGAAATATATAGTTTCTATAAGTAATCTTTTAAACTGATGTGTTTGAGTATATATGGCATCCTAACAATCTTATGCCCTAGTAGTGTACCAGTCCGAGTAAGTCTTTTACCTTCTCCCTGTTGCTGCTGTGTTATTTATTGGTTCAGCGATAGACGTTTAACAAGCAGTAGTGACATGTTCATAGGTAACTATAATAAGGAATGTGATCTATGCAGGAGGAAGAATCAAATTAAAGCCCTCTGAAAGAAAAGCATCAATCTGAATTCAGGGGTGATGTGTTCAGCTAGGCTGTTGTTTGGCCAGTCAGTGCACATGCAGGCCAGCCAGTCAGCAAAGCCATCACCCCAGCCAGCTTGTCCAACCCTACAGTGCCTTCCTCCTGGACCAGAGCACAGGGAACAGCTGGAGATAGTGTGAGATGTCTGGGAGAGAGGGCTGAGAGGTGGGGGTGCAGGCTGCAAGCAGGGAAAGGGAACTGAAGTTCCCTAAGGAACTGAAAAAGTGAAATGGCCCACAAGGGTTATGGGAAGGAAGTAAGGATTGTCACCGGGAGGACAGAATAGCTGTATTGCACATGGAACAATTTGCCATGTTATTTCCCTCCTCTTCCTTTGAAAAACTTATTTAAACACATCTTCTTCAACTCTAGATTCCTAGATCCCAATGTGGTGAAGCACTTGAGCATGTGATTGACTTAACAAATGAGTTATATGCATTTCTTAATTGACTAGAGGATCTAAACAGGTCTCAAGGTATGTTTAACATTAAGCCTATGCATGTTTACTCTGCTGATTTGGAGGCTGAGCTATGTGAAGGGCTTCACCACTCTGAACCAAGAAAAGTGCAAGGTAGCCATAGGTAGCAGGATATGAAATTTTAGCTGCTTACGCAGAAGCTGCCTTTGGGACCATGCTGTGATACAGGCATTGTATGTTACTAATAGAAACAGTGCATAATAATAATAATAATTAAGATAGCTTTGGCATACTGCATAGGATGTTTGTGCCCTGCCCATTCTTTCTGCAGTTTCTCCTCCTGGGTATTTGGGGCTATTTCAACAGACTGTTACTCTATTAGGCTTCAGACAAATACAAAGACTGAAAGAGTTCTGGACCTTAAAGTATTCTGGCAAGGTTAGTAAGAATGCAAATACATAAATAAATAAATTTTAGAATTACAGGCCAGTAACTTTTTGCAAGTACATTGTTAATTCTTATTGTTTTCATTAAATACTTGCACAATTTAACTAGCATATATTACTATGGTCAACACAAACTGCTGGAGCACACAGTGTACTGACCTGTGTTTTCTCATATAAGCAGATTAATCCATATGAATCCTCCTCTCCTACAAAGTTATCATGACTCCTTTCCAGGATGGTTTCTAATAGGCTGGCTTTTACACTTGGCAAGGGAGAAAGTCCTTCCATGAAATGAAAGAAACCAGAAGGCCATCAGAAATGCAGATCTGATACATATGATACTTGTCATCAAACTTCATGGATAGTAAGTAGGGAAGCATGATTAAGTTTGCTTCTGATTCATCATATGGCATGTTTAGAGCAACATAGACTCATGTGAATATATTCTATAGCACCCTCAGTTATCTGGGGCACTAAGGGGACTGAACAAGATGGGTTAAGCAAATTTGTGGACAGCACATATGTAAATAAGGATATAAGAAAACAGAACAGCGAAATGGAGAAAAGAGGAGAAAGTTTGGCAGCACTGTGGTCCATGCTGTGCAGCAACACTCTCATTTCAGTGTGCTTGTGCCTGCTGAGAAACTGTCATGTAATCCATCCACAAACATTCAAAAATTCACTTCAATTTCCTTACAGTGGTAAAGAAAACATTTTCATATGGAAATTATAAAAATGTGGTTAATCCAAAATGATTTAACAGCAATTACTGGTAATTATTGAGACAAAATCTTGATGGTAGCTATTTCAAAGGTGCACTTCCTACAGTATCATATTTACAGAAAGTAGAAGTTTTCAGTCAAGTACCAGGATTTATTTGTAGGATGGTACTGCAAGTTTTTGACTGATGGAAATATTTATCCAATCTGAAATATCAGTAATAGCCCTGAATCCATTGCCCTGTTTATTCCCAAGAAAAGACAAACTGCATCTTTCCCAGCAGACCTCTGTGTTTGTCCTCAACATATGAAATTCACCTGAGGGGATGGAATGATCAGGACCCTCCATCTAATTCTATCCTGCCTTCTGTTTCAAAAGAAACAACAGGTTAAAATATGAAAATATGTATTCCAATGTACCTTTAAGGCTTTTACAGCTGTTTGTACTGGAATATACCACTTCTATAGAGTTGTTTCTGAAACTCACAATGTCAAATCACTTATTTTAATAAAATTGGCTTTTTTATTTATGTCTTTAATCTAGGTGAAGGTAAGTGCTGGTGTGATCACAGTAGAGAATGGAAGTATTCTTCTTTATGCACAGGTATCCAAAACATTAATCAGCCTAGCAAAGATTCTCATCTAGAACCTGAGGAAACTACATGTTTCTTCAGATGAGAGATTGGTTGTCTTTGTGGCATGCCTGTCTTTAGCCTACACAGTAATGCCAGTGTTCACCACTCTACTGTTGTGTAGAAACAGAAAGCCAGGATTACTCTTCACTGTCATAATACTTCATCAGTGTCTTTGTAGTCTGCATTTTGAGAATTGTGATATTTATTCAGCATTGCATTGTATGTTAGTACCTATACAGGTAGAAGAGACAAATGATTTCCTGTCTGATATAGAATCACCTGTTCAAAACAAGATAGATAACAGAATAAACAGTTGATTTACATAATCTTTCTAAAGTTTGAAGTGATTATCTCTTTGAAAAGAAGATTTTTATTTTATCACAAAGAGTTATGTATTAAAAAATGAATTTGTTATGGCTATCAAGATGATTGTGGACAGAACTGATTTTAATAATTTTGATTCATTCCAGACAGTAAGGCAGACTGGGGCACATTCATGTGATTTTCAGTTGTTACCTCTGACCATGGTGGTCCTTCAGCAGACGTGATTCCACCTCAAGCTCCCTTTTCATTCTCCTACTGACATCCAGTTTCCTTCCCTAAAATGTTTAGCATCAGCTGAACATTTCTCTTGATTTTCAGATTGGTCTGTGCCCATCAAAACACAAGGGAGACAGGCAAGAGAAATGGGCCCAGAAAACTATCAGTAACTTCAAAAATATTCAGATAAATTCAACTGTCTTGTTTCACAGGACCCCATTCTTGGCAGTGTCTACTGATCTGTGCTGTAACATTAAAAAAAATAGAGTAGTCTTTGTTGTGATTACAGAACTCTGCGTATGATGTTTTATAAGCATTTTCAAGAGCAAATAAAACATGATTTGTGTCTAGCTGTAAACAAAAACTTTTAGCACTGAAAATTTCAAAACACAGTGTTTTTTGTTTGTGCTAGTATCAGTGTTCATTAGTATATATTAGATAACGAACAATTCAAGTAATCAGGAGTTAAATAAATATCTAGCACCAGGAAATGCTGTACAACTATTTTTAAATTAATGTTGGTGTAGGACTTCACAGTGCTTTTTCTTCCCCAGATACTTGTTCTGAAGGAGTCAAACTGTAAATCTACAAACCTTTAAAAACAGGGAGGGCAATCACACCTCCACTTCTACCACTCCAATTCTTTCCATGCTTTTAAACACTCTACAAGCTTTACAAGACTTTTGGCTTACCATTACAAAAAATAAAAATAAAATGTTTATTAAAGTGTTTATTTTCATAGCTACAGAATGCTATCATAAAAAAACAAAACAAAACAAAACAAAAAACAAGTAAAGAAAAAACATTTTTGATCAGTTTTGTGATTTCCTTAATATGCTAGTTTAACTGTCTAGTTTAACTACTGTGATGCATTGGTGACATTTTAACTTACACAAATGAAAAAATTTTACATTCTGGGTCATCCCTGAGTCTGTAAAGTATTCCTTATAGGCATGTTTCATGCAAGGTTCAGAACAAATCAGCATCCATGGTCCATTTGCATACTCAACATTTCATTTCTTCCAGCTAAATGCCACTTCCGTAGTCCCAGCAGTTTTGCTGTTGAACATTTACTGCAGATACTAATCCCTTAGTGGGAGAAACTGTATACCTTGGTTAAAAACATTTGCAAATGGAAGTTCTTTATTAAATCATAGCATAATAAAAATATATTTTGAATATAGAAGTTGTCAAGTAATATATTATTTAAAATTATTAGCAATTATCACAACTCAGAGATAGTTCAGTGTTATAAAAAGTCTCGGTAAATAATAAACATAAAACTTTTATCTTCTGTATTCTCAGAGCATGATTCATTACACTTTACTACTTTATAATTTAGGAGTATAGTCTTATGTAGGCTACATCTATAGTCAGTGTATTGAATATTGAATATTTCAAGAGGGTGATGTGACCCTCCCTCAAATAGTGGTGCTTGCCCAATAGTGCCCCTTCCCCAGTGGTCCTCCCCCAATGTGGTGCTTGCAAGATAAGGAAACTGTAATCAGGAAATTATGAAAATGTGCTAACACCAACAGGAGATTGCATAAACCTGACAAAGAGGTGTTGCAAAATAGAGTTTGGCTGGACAATGGGACTGGAGAAAGAAACTAAGTGGAGGAAAATATTCAGTCCAGAGTGGTTTGGATAAAAACATAGTGGAGTAATGCCTGAGAAATTAGGACTGGGGAGCTGGAATTATATCTGGAAAGAGAATGAGATTAAAAGAGTGTTGGATTACTGTTGTAAACCAAGATAATACAGCGATGACTGACTGAGCAACAAGGTGAGGGCTGAGAAGTCAGAAGAAAGCAGCATAATATCTGGGCAGAGAGAGAAAAGGGGCAAGCACAACCTGTCATAAGGGGATGCAAGCATTTCCATAACTGAAAGCTGAATCCTCTTTCTATCTTCCAGAACATATCTGCAAAACCATTCATAAGAATGGGCTCTGTGTACATTGACAGACTAGAAATTCACTTTACAAGTGGCAGACAGATCAAGGAACCTTGTCTTTCCAAAGTACAGAACAATATTCATGGTACATTTTTTAATCCTGAAAGTTAATAACCATTATAAATTAAAAAGAGATATGGCATTTCTTTTTTTTTTCTTTTTTTTTTTTTTTTTTTTTTCATTGGGGAAGAACTTTCAAACAGAAATATCAATATTTTCCAAATTTAAAGAGGAAACAGCTCAAGGAATTCCTATGCCCTCTGCTATATAATGGTTGTAGTGTTTCCTCCTTCTCTTTTAATCTGTAATTGCCCTGTCCAGACCCCCACTCTAGTCCATTTAGAAAAGAATGGCTTCCTATATTATTATTCAATTACTTGAACTTTTCATCTGTACTGTTGATCCTGAGACCGTCATATGCAAGAATTGTCAGAAAAAAAGTCTACAATTTCCTAAAATTGCATATATACAGTAGGCTGAAACACACTTTCTAATTCATTAGTCACAAAATGATGCTATTGTCTAATTAACTTCATAGTGCTTTAAACTAAAGTGATTTTTTTTAGCAATGTGGATGTGCATGATACACTCATATTCTACAACATATGGAAAAATAAGTTGTTTAGGCTGAGTATAAATGAACCACACTGATGAAAAAATCTGCATTTTATCTATATTTCATTTTGCTTTCTTTTGCAGTGCAAAACAATGGGAAGTTATTTTTATATTGCACTTTATACTGTTACCAATGATGGAACCAAAATGAAAAGCCATGTTTCACCTACTATTTTCAGATCTAAATACTAGAAAGTATTTTATCTAACCCAGCTGATGTACATATATAAAGTATAAAATATTAAGTATAACGGCTGAAGTCTAGTCAGACATGTAGGTAGCTAAGAGAAATACTTTCCAGGTCTGATAAATCAAAGGGATTCCATACACTTAAGTTTAATTCATAGAATATTCTAAATGTATCTAAAGATACATTTGCTTGCATAAATAGCTATTTTGTTAAAACAGTGTTGATATATAGGGACCACTTAACTGTTTTGATTTACTTCAAGAAACTGATTTAAATTGCACAGCAATTTCTACCCATAGAGTAAATAGAAGTTTTTATCTTTAAAACATTTGGCTTTCCCACCTGTGAAAGTGATGTCTCCAGGTACACAGCAAATGTAGACTTAAATAAAATCTCCAGAAAATATGAGTCAAGTGCTCTGGATGTTGTGAACTTCCCCATTCAAATTATTGTAATAGGTAGCACTTCATGTTTCTTTCAGATTTTAAATAGTCTGAGTTTTCTGAAGTTAGCTCTCTGCCAAGGTACTACAGAATTAACAGCAGGTAAGTTTTACCTAGTTTATATTTTTAGAATGTTTCTAAAGTTTTGACATGGACATATTGAAAAGAGTTCAACAGAAGGCCACTAAGCTGATGAAGGGATTTGAGCACCTGTGTAGGAGAAGCTGAGAGCTGGCATTATTCAGTCTGGAGAAGAAGAGGCTAGGGGACATCTTATCAATGTTTATAAATACCTGAAGGAAGGGTGCAGAGAGGACAGAGTCGGGTTCTTTGCACTGGTACCCAGGGCCAGGTCAAGAGGTAGTGGGCACAAAGCAGAACACAAGAGGTTCCCTCTGAACATCAGGAAGAACTTTACTGTGCAAGTAATGGAGCACTGGAATAAATTGCCCAGAGAGGTTGTGGAGTCTTCCTCCTTGGACATCTTCAAAAGCCATCTAGACATGGTCCTGGCTACCCTGTTCTAGGCATTTCCTTGCTTGAGCAAGGGTGTTGTACCAGATGGCCTCTAAAGGTACCTTAACTATTCTGTGGTTCTGTGATTCTGGTGAATTTTCTTCCAAATTCAACACTTTACAGAAATACTTCTAGATCAGCTATGGCAAAAGTTCATTCATTTCCAAGAGGTAGATATCAGCCAGGTAAGAGATTTTTCTTACTCCTGTTCTATCCAAGTAGTTTCCTATGACTTATGTCATAGAAAAAAGCTAAGTTCCTCTTTTTCTGACTGAAGCATATATGATAACCTGCACAACAAGACTTGTTTTTAATAGGCTTCTCCTCTAGGTTCGTAGCAATTCCCACCAATGTCAGCAGGAGTGATGTGAACATATGGTTAGAGAAGGCCTGAGAGAGGGCAGCTAGACTCATGCCAGATGAACAAGAGTTTTGCACCACATTTCAAGGGTTTTGCAGATTGGGTGCTGCCAGAAATACTGTAGTAATAACTTTGTTTGCAGTATTTTGTCATTGTGTGGGAGACAGCCTGGAAACTCGGGCAAGCAACTTTGCATTGCTAAAGGGTTAAACTTTGGAGGCTGAGCACATTGCCAGGAGAAAGGTGAATTGAACTGAATTAATTTTCTCATCATCTGACATATTGCTTGAACACATGACTGTTTCACTTATCCATGGGAATCAGGATGTCTCTTTCTGTTAAGGTATATGGGCACTAGCAAAGGGGCAAGTGACTTTTTATCAAAATAAACTGTAAATCTCCAGATGTAAGGTTGAAGTTTGTGAAAGGTCCAGGAAGCCTCCTTATTTTACTTCTTTCTGTTCTTGAAAGATGAACTACTTCTGAAAGTTCTCCATGATTTACAAATTTGCAGAATACAATGTATATTTGTAGTGTTGGAGCCTTCTGTTTCTTAAACATAACAAGATTTCAGAGATACTTTGAAATGTCAGAGCATGATATCTGTGACATTTACTGCCCCTAATATGGGCCCATTACTGAACTGGGGAAACCCAGGCCAATCATTTAGGTAGCAAATAACTGAGAGAAAAATATTAAAATGTTACTGTGAACAAGACACAAAAATTGGTAAATGAAGAACATGTTTTAGGATTCTGACATTTACCCATAGCTGTCAATTTGTGTCAAAAGTCTTTGTGGTTTACCTATCACAGACCACCTCTTGAGATTTGAATACCATTCCTTTATGGGATAATGTGGGGTTTATCCTCAAACTCCCTTGAAAATTTTATTCAAAGTGATGGCTAATTCAATGAATGTCACACAGATAAATAAGAACTGATTTTTCCAGTTGACGGTGCAAGCCTCCACAAATTGAAATAAGTACTGTCTTCTTGAGGGACTGTGAAAGTAAGTCTCTATGCCAAATATTTGATCTGTTCTGTTCTCTTGCAAGATATATACTCTGCATAAAACACTCTCTGAAATGGGGCCTGCTTGTCCAGATGAATGCATTATACCACTGTGTGGAGAAAGGCTGATCTAGAGGCAAATTACTGAGCATAATTTATTCCATATCCTTGCTGGAATAACTTGTGCTCCTGAGTCTCCTCAGAAGTATAGTCAATAGGGAACTGTCTGGCTACATGAAGTTTCTTAATACATCTTTCAGTAAATCAGAGATTCAAATACAAAATCTAGCACTCAGGGAGATCATCTGAATCTGTGGTGCTCCCTGGAGAACTGGAGGTCTATAAACCAATGAATGGATTACAATGAAATGTAAATTCAGTATTTTCAATTCTGGAAGAAATGACAATACTCCAATATTTTTCAAGTTGTATACACCTCCCTCAGTCAAACAGTAGCACTTCTCAGCATTTACCAAGACTGTAATGTACTTTGGGAGAAAATGTAAATGCCATTAAAAATATAGCTTTTACATAAGTTTAAGACTGTCTTCATTTTGGGAACTGTCTCTTAGTCACAAATGCTTACAGTAATGTGCTGAGCACTTGTACGCAGATATATATATATATTGATTTTTTATCTGTTTAAAGTGAGGAAGTTTTTAAATCTTCTTTCTAGACTCAGTGAAATATGGTAAATAGAACCCAACAGGTAGAAAGTGGTTGTTTGGTTGTTAGTGGAGTCTATCAGGAAAATACAGCAGAGGGTCACAGAGCTGAAGACATCTGCAATTATTTCAAGTATCAAGACAGAAGAAAATGCTGTTGAGGTAAAGAATGGTTATGATTCAGTTGCAGTCAATGGTTGGGGAAGTGGTGCTTGATTCATACAACACTTTTTTAAAGAATCTATTCATGGATACTTTAAATGTGTAATTTGAAATCTGGTGTTATCTTGTTGCTGGAAAAATAAGGATGAGTGAACTACATCAAATTGAAAGGGAGTCCTCCTCAGCGCCAGATAAACTGCTGAGATGCAGTAGTTGATCTTTCTCCCTGCATTTCTCCCCTGCTTTTTCAATGCCAAAGTGGTATGATAGTTTCAGGTATTAGATTTGTACTTGTCAAATCAACCTTTTTACTTCAAACTTGTCTCATTCCTTCCAAAGACATTGTTCAGCTTTTCTTCTTGTCATTTCCAGACTCAGATGTATATGGAGCAGCAGCACAGAAGAGCCCCTCAACTGCCCCTCATCACCATATGAAAGAGGACTGAAAGTATGTGTCTACCTTATTGATCAGTGCAATGCACGGAGAGAAGGACTGGGGCTCAGTTTGCTGTGGTGTGTCATGGTTTTTGGATCACAGACCTACACTGTCTGTGATTTCCTGGTGATGGAGTTCACACTGGCTGCAAGTCCTAGGCATGCATCATGCAAGCATAAGGAGAGAGCTGTTTTAGGACCTTACGCCCACATTACAAACATACATTACTTCATGCACTGCTTCATCTGTGGTTCTATCAGGAAAGAAACCAAGTTACACAAATCCATGGTACACGACTGTGTTTGCTGCATAACTGCAAACACATGTTACACTTCAAAGATCCCCAAACAATATTATTTTGGAAGTTGTTTTATTATAGAGGATGTAATCATAATTTTGAAGTGCATAACTGACACATGTATGTGATGAAAAGCTCAAAGATGAAATAATTTCACATTGCCATGGATGGCACTAAGTTACAGGCCAAGATCTTTTCTCAGATACTCCAAAGCAATGCACAGTCTAGGATGTAGCCTTTAGCTATTGAATTTACTGTTTGTTTTGTTTGTTTGTTTGTTTTTACTTGTTTGTTAGTTTTGTTTCATTTTAACACTGGAGGTAGTGCATTGAATTCTGATATGGGCTCTATAGTAATGTCTTGGGTTGTGACACTGGGGCAAAACAAGTGTCACAAAAATACAGAATTTAAAAGGTAGTGTGTTCAGTGCCACTGACTCTCTGCAGTTATATATTCACCCTGGAATGCTCAGTACATAAAAGACATGAGCATAAAAATGTCAGAATCAGTTCCTTAATCTTGATGCAGTTTAAATATTACTTCTGGCTAAGTATTACTTCTGAACCAAACATATGACTTGAGCTTACAGACAAGAGTTTGTTCCTGAGCTGATTCATGTCAGTTTTATACTTGTAAACATCTTTTGATTTCAGTGGTGTTAATTCATATTTTCAATATCTCAATGAGAACAGAAAATGCCTGTTTCAACACAGCCAGCAAACTCCCTTGGTACATGAAGGAAAATTGTTAATGTCAATATCAGAGGCAAAAAATGAAACCAGTCAGGATACAGTATGTGTCTTCACTGAAACTAATACAGAAATGAAATACACAGCTCCTTGAGTGAGATCACCTCCTCGAAAGAGTCAGTATTGTCAGTACATGAAGACAGTTATTGCATTGCTGTTTCCACTTAATGCAGGGTGTATGAGATACACATTGCATCCAAGGGACAAGACACTGAACTAATTTTACTAAGATCACTTTATGTTAAATCAAAGAAAAAGGTGAATTAGAAAAAGAAGATGCAAATGGTACATTTACAATATTTTCTCTCGAAAATTTACTGAGGTTAAGAGAAAGAAAAAAATAAAAACTGGAAGGTTGATGGAAGGTTAAAATATTCACAGAACAAACTTGATTTATTCAAGCTTTTTGAAGTCCCAAGAAACATGTTTAATGTTTCAGGCCGAAAGACCTGAAAAGAAACCTTATTGTGGTGCACAGCAAAGTAATGTGGAAAAAAAATCTCCATATTTCTTCAGCCTCTAGCTTAGCTCTCACTGTGGGGAATCTTGCTGTGAAGAGATTAATCACTACTGCTTAATAGTATCTCTGCTGGTTGCTCCAGGATAGCAAGTAGCTACATAATGCAGTAAATGCATTCTTCTTTTAGTATGGCACCTAGTGTACTGTTAATGTGCCAAAGGGATTTCAAACTTACCATGGTGCAAAACTGACCAGCCAATGCTGGAAACATGTTGCTTGTCTCTCCAGGGGCCACAGATTCTGGGAAAAAAAGAAAAAAAAAGAAAAAAGAAAAAAGAAAAAAAAAAAGTGAAATTGTTGCCTCTCCCTAGTTTTGGTTTATGGAGGAAATGAACTGCTTCCTACAAATCTAGTTAGCTGCCAGGCTACCCCCAGACTTAGGTCCCAAAGTTGTCCCTTTTTCTGAAGCCAGCCTTTAAACTGAGTCTTTATTAGCGATTTTGACTTCACATCTTGATCTCACTTTTTATTTTCTGCCATTTATAGTACTTGATTTCCTGAGAGGAAGACTGGACATTTAATTTAATGTAATAATTACTGGTAATTGGTTACATGCCTCTCCCTGTCAGTTCTGCTTTGTTCCCCTTCTTACTAGCACCAAAATGTCTCTAGTTCCTTTCTGTCCTTATTGGGCTAAACTATTTTCCCTCCTCTCCATTTGCAAATCTGCCTGTTTTGGCATCATTATCTCTAGTGGTTCAATGTACAATGAAGAAAAATCCAACAAAGAAGCCTTTAACAAGCTAGGTCTTGATATATTTTTCATATCATAAGATACAAAACAAGGAAACTGGTTCAAGGAAGACTACTTGGCCACAGAGAAAAAAAGAAGGTTTTTAGGATGGCAAAATCAACCCTTTCCTGAGTTCTTTCTGTTATTGCATCAAGACTTCAACAGCTTTATCTGAATGCTCTTCAGAGACTGTGGTTCAAAGGTTTTGGCTTAAAAGTGTTTGGACTTTTTTCCTTTGGCAAGAAAAATGGACAGGTTTATTTAAATTAAATGCTTTTCAAAGATACTTTCATAGAAGCTTTCATCTCTCTTTTTCTTTGTTTCCAATTTTCCTGAAAATAACTGCAGTGACACAAGTGCAAAGTCTTTTTGATCATTTCAGTAGCAGTGATAATGCAGCTTTGTGAACTGCAAGGCATGTTGTCTGAAAAAGCTATCTTCTACAATGAGCAGCGGAGGAAATGGAGCACAACAACTGGCAGTCTTCCCTCCAGATCAGTCACCCATTACAGAAAGTTCTCCAGCAGGTGAGTAGAGGATTGATAAACTGTTATCTTTTGGGGACTTCCAACCATGAAAAGAATGGCTGTTGCATATGTAGGAGAGATACTTGTAGTAAAACAGATGTCTGAATTCACAGTAAATCTGAACCTGAGGAAAGGCCGCTGGGTTCTGATTAACAGAAAAGATGAACTACTATTTCCAGTTCCTTTTTCAACAAAACAGCATAGGAAGAGGCCAGATGAACATACAATTAAACAACAGTACTTAACAAAGGTGAGATTTAGCTTCTGATTCAGACGCTTAAATGCAGCTTTTGTCACCTAGGTGTTTTGGCTACTCTTGTGTTCACTGTGGGCTCAAAAGAGTTGTTTAAACATGAGTGTATAATGCCATATGATACTTTCTAGAGTACCCTGCCCAGCTGCCGTGCCCAGGGGACGT
Source organism: Oxyura jamaicensis (assembly GCF_011077185.1). NCBI lineage: Eukaryota > Metazoa > Chordata > Aves > Anseriformes > Anatidae > Oxyura > Oxyura jamaicensis. The sequence continues at coordinate 159,784,517 of NC_048893.1, forward strand.
GAGTTTCCCATAGGTACTGTGCCATATCTGCCATCCTGCTGCATAAAACTGAAATGCATTAAATACATTAGAGCATCCATAATGTTGCCAGACAACTATTTAAGCAACTGAACTGACCCTTGATGGTGTGGGTTATGTTTCAGTGATTAAAAAAGGAGTGTAGATGAATCTCATATGGAGGCACCTACATATATGTTTAGGTAAACTGAAGTGCTTCCCTGGTGGTCCATTGCTTAGTTGTTGCTTGCTAGTGGCATGCAGTGCCCCATGCCTTGTAGCTGGCTGAACATAAAAAAAGGCATGACCTCTGCTCCAAACAGCTTACAGTCACAGCTTAAGACAAGGCCCAATGACAGATATACACAGGGTATGTACAGGGTACACAAAAAAGTAAAGAAAATAAAAAAGAGAGAACACAAGTGTGGCATGGTGATTGAATAATTGCATCACTCCCAAGGGATGTTTGTAGCCAGAGAGAACTTGAGGGAGGGATTTAGACGAGATGGAAAAATCAGTTTTGCAAGACTGGGGGATCTTCTAAGCAGTAATATGGGAAGCTGGTGAAGTTAATCTGAGAAATTGCCTTAGTATCTGGTACTCCGTGTGAGGGATATTCTTGGTGAAAAAAAGTTCTACAGTTCATGTGACTAGAATAATGATCCTAAGGGATAAGTCAAATGTGGTTAAAATGCCAGGTAGGTATGTTATCTGTGCCAAGAATATGAGTGGAGAAAGGTTATGTTTGTTGAAATCAGAGATTAAAAAATTAGGAATAATTGAGATATGAGGTGTTAAAAGACTTCACTGTGAAAGTGAGCAGAAAAGACCTTATCATCTGCTGTTCAAAAATAAAGTCTCAATTATTTTATTTTGGATGACAGTACCTAGGCAGAGATCCAAGCTGAAGACTTGTTTATTGGCTTGAACAGTAAGTAGGATGATGGTGTTTTCCACAGCAATGAAGAAAGTAGCAGGGACAGTGTGGAAGAAAAAAGATTAGAGAAAAATGCAAATAATCATTTTACCTGTCTATTCAATTAACATCTAGGCCTACTTTGTAGCTTCCTGAAGTCTCAGTGTGGCATAGAGTAGGTGACAAACATTCAGAATTAGGGACCCACCAACACTTATTCAGGTAGAAATTTCAAATGTTCTGGTATATATTCCTCTACTATAAATAACTATCTGCAATTTCAGTGTCCTAATTTTGTGTTCAAGGTACCAAAAAAAAAAAAAAAAAAAAAAAAAAGAGAGAGAAAGAAATGCTTCAGCAAAAAATATACTTTTAAGTATTTGGGAGATTGGACCACAGGCAGGGATGCAAAAATTTAAACCTCTTTTTTTTTTTTTTTTTTTTTTTTTTTAAATATAATATTAAAATAAACATATATATTTATTTAAGTGACTGTGCAATTTTTTTTTTTTTTTTTTTTTCTTTTTTTTTTTTTAATGTTATAATTGGATATTTCATAAATTACACCAAATTAATATTGTTATTTTAAAACAGTACTTGCCCTGTCCCTAACATAAAGACTTTGGATATAAAAATTTTATTGGTGTTTAAGTAAATGAAACGAGGGAGAATTCCTTGGTATGTCTTGGCTTTTTGTAGATTAGGGCAAAATTTGTTTAATTTTAATTTTGCTACATTTAATAAAAGATGAACTGAGAGAAAGTGTTATTGTTTATGTCTTGTATATTTTAACTGTGTATATGCAAAACAGTGTTTCACTTTTCTGGTAGATAGCTGCTTGATTAAAAGGAACAAGTTACAGTGGTGACTGTAGACACTTTACCTTGTAAATTGTGTTTTAGAATAACTGCAACAAACAACATGTTTACAGCTAAGAGATACTTATAAAAAAACTGCAACTTTGATCATGGGGGATTTTAATTTCACAGATACTTACCGGGATAACAAGTATGCAAAACCTGTAAGGTGGGAAGCATGTTTCCAGAGGCAATGTATAATTGCTTACTTACTGAAGTCAGTTTATTGACTGAACTTCATGATCAGAGGCTCTTGGCACCCAGAGCTAGGAAATTAGCCCATCTTGATAAATAGAGCAGGGCTGATTTAGGGATCACAAATTCATGATACAAAAAAGAAATAAAGAGGAAGCCATAAAATGAGTTTGGGCTCAGTGGAAGTTTTGTAAAAAAAGTATAAACATTATAAGAAGTTTTGACGGAGGTAAATATATAAAATAGGGATGTTTTTCTGGAAGATAAACATGTTTTTATTATATGTCACTATATGAATTACTTACATCTTTGCTTTAACTAGAAGAAATAGCTTGTGGTAATATAAACAACTGAATGATCTTGATGGAAATGATGCAAGATCTCATGACTGTGGGAAACCTGGTGCAAAAAAATAGGAATTATTTAAGAAACACTTGGACATGCTGCAGTTACAATTCATTCAGGCTAAGTCTCAACTGGGGGAGTGTAACAGAGACATTGTGCTTAAACAGAGTGTCAATAACTTTTTAAATGCCTGTTTTAGGGAGTGGGGAGATTGTTATTTACAATTTTAAAATATTGCAGAAGTTAGGAAAATCAGAAGAGCAAGAAGAGATATTGGCTATGAGGTTACACAAATTTCACGAGTAAAGGACTTCCTCACTGATTGCATGTTTGCAGCATGCAGCAAATGAAATGGAAAGTTACTAAAAATGATAGTTGAAGTTATCCAGTTTAAAGGAATGAATGTGATTGATCAGGAAGTAGAATGTTCATTTTACTGTTACAAACGTCTACAAATAGAATACAGTGAAGAGTTGTCCTAAAACATGTTTCCATGTCTTCTTTGGTTTAGATAAGTTGCCTCTTTGGTTTCAGGGTTGCTGCTTGTGTTATTAAGCCCATTGAATGTTGGCCTTTAGGATTTGCTGTAGTGACTATGACTGGCCGGATGGAGGAATATGAGATAGGAGCTTCATTCCAGCACGACTATGGCAGCTTTACATGATAAGACAGTGGGTCCTGCTTTGGGTGGGGGTGGGCGGGGGGGGGGTGGTGTGTTGTCTTCAGCATCTTTAGATTTGTGGTAAATGTTTAGATGTTTATGCTTTTACAATGTTCTGAGAACACAGAATTTGTCCATGAACTCATATGAGAATTAAGGCCTTGCACTATTTCTCTTATGTTTTCAAATAAGACTCCTGATAACACTTGTATGACATAAAAGATATGAAGAATAATACTTTGAGAACAGCCCCAGAAAATCTTTCTTGCCCCAAAAGTCACACTGCTTGCAGTAGTATCACTTAGTTAATAATGGCTTGCACAATGAGGCTAATGTATGAAGCTTCCCTAACCATCTTCAGTGTCACCGGGAGCAATGCAACACCATGGCTACCTGGTTGCAAAGAGAAAAAATCAGAAAATGCAGAAATGAATTCAGTAAATATCAATAAGAAAGTGAATACACCTGCATACAGCAATCAGACATTTAGGTCACACATGGTGGCATGGGTATCTGGCAAGCTGTTTTTTTTTTTTTTTTTTTTTTTCTTTTTTTTTTTTTTTTCAGGAGGCAGCCATCCCTTTATATATTCACTTTTCAGCTTCAATGTTTTTGGTCCCTGCTGTTTATATTTTAGCTGCAGAAATGTTTATTAGGGGCGTGAATCCCTTGAAAGTCTCTGGCAATTCAGGTGTAGGTAAAATTGCATTGCAAATTCAAGTTTTTCTCTGAAAATTCCCTATAATTTTTTGTACTAGGGTATAGTTACCTGTAGAGTATGTGGGGGTTTGCCTGAAGCACTGGTCTTTATTCTGTTACATTCTGAACATTACATCTTAATATATATAACTCTACTGTCATGCATATACAGGCAAAAGATGGGACTTTCTAGTATAAAATAAGGAACTTACATTTGCATTCCCAAATGAAAGATTTCGACAACAAGGAGGAATAATGCGATCAAAGCACTCCAGTGTGCAGTCAGTGTAAAGCTATCAAGTAAAATATGGTGGTGCAGTCAAGGGAAGAGATAATGCAAGTGCAAGTTGGATAAAGCTGCACTTGTAACTGTATGATGCAGGATAGACTTTATGCAGACGGGTGAACTGAATATTGATCTTCCCTGTTTATGGTCAAGATGCACTTCTGTGTGGAAAAGTAGAGGATAAATCTTTGCTTTTTCATTACTACTCCATTTCTAAGGACTGTCTTTGGAAATTCATATGTAATAACTTGTTCTCTATTGACCTGTCTCTAATTTTTACTTATCTATTAGTGCTGCTAAGTTAAAAATAATGCTATGAAAGCACTTCAATGGAAATACAGCAAGCTGATCACCTGGATTTAATGTCAGTATTAGGGTTATGTCTGAGTATTGTGAGAGTATTTTGATTTGTGAATTAAAATGTTGCTCCTGTAGTGACTACTCTCACGAGTCAAATCACTTGCATACTCTGTAGCTGTGGTTATTTGAGAGATCAAAATCAGTCATCATAATTGTAACTGCCTTAAAATCAGTTCAGATCATGGAGTGTCAATAAGAAACAAGTTTTTGAGTGATCTCATCCCTATTTTCTTTTCAGAACTGAAGACTACAATTAAAAAAAAATCAAAATGTAGCTCTGTTTTCAGGTTTTATCTTAGCTTTCAGTGGGTTCACGTAGTACCAAACATTTGTAACAAAAAAAAAAAAAAAAAAAAAAAAACTATTGTGAAAAACATTTTTACTCTCATAATAGTTAGCAGAATAGAATAACTATTCATTACTTCATAAAAAGCTGTCTCCTAAGGTATTTTTTGTTGTTGTTTCTAACAAAGGATTCAGGTGTGTGCATATGCTTTGCATTAAACTTCTCTTACGATAGAAGGACTATGTTAAGGGCAAAATGATAACAGTCTTGCTGGCTCAGCCTGCTGGAGGGCTACCACAGGGCTTTAGTAAATTGCTTGCTATCGAGAAAAGTGAGGTACCAAACCTGACAAAGAGGAAAGAGGACAAGTATATATATGCATAAGCAAATCTGACAATAGAGAAGAGCTATGTTAAGAGCACAAGGCCAAAGAGACGTAGTGATTTCATTCAGTTGGAAATCATGTCTGTTCCAATATGTATTCACTGCAGTGGATGTGGTTTAGTAAAACTTTTATTCAGTAAGAAAATCTTCATAAATAGAGGCAGGCCTTATGCATTTTACTTGAACTGCCACATAAGTGCATGTTGTTGAAACGTAACTTTAAATAGCTTATGAAGACATCCCTATGAATTCAAAAATTACTGTACTTGCAGAAAAAGCAACAATATCCATCTGTAAATCCTTTAATCATAAGCATTAAAGAATAGTTCTTCAGAGAATCACAGGCTGCTGACTAAAGTTTACATTTTCTTGAGTTGCTTTTGGTGCTGCTAGCTATTTTTCTCATTCACATGATGCTGATATGATGTGACACTTGCACCTGTTGTCACCATCTTATCGTAATTAGCATAGTGCCCTAAGTAGTAGCAGGGCCATCACATCCAAACATAAGCCATTAACATATTGCAGCTGTCATCAGTAGGGAAAGCTAATGGAGTTAGTGGATTTGCACACTACTGCATACCTTGGCTCAGCTAACATAACTCCCCATATTGGGGTCATTGGGGATAGGAAAAAGAAATGTGGGATGTAGCCAGTCAGGAGTGAAAGAATACATTTTACTGCAGGTTTACTTTCATGTATTATGCATGTCCTTCAAGGTCACTGCATGATCATTTATAAGATTTTAATGAGATATCAAAGTGGAAAGAATGGAATGTAATTAATGTGATCATACAGAGAAGATACAGGTATAAAATAGCACACATGAGGCAGTCAACAAAAAGTGGGAGCAATGAGGAAAAGAGAAGGACTATTTGGCCAGATTTCAGCCTGTGAAACAATAAGCTTTCCCCTGTACTTTCAGACACTTAGCACCTTGCCAAACAGTTCTCCCCAGCTAACAGCAAAATAATAGAGGGAATTAGAGAAAATGCATTCTGTGGCTTGTCTTTGAGTATAGGCTGTGTGCTTTCATTCTTTGGGGGAAAACGGGTGGCTTGTAGCTAAAAGTATGCAAGTCCTACAGAAACATGGGTTTGTGAGCATTTTTATTTTATTGTTTCAATTCCTGTTGCTAACAGAGTCTCTGACAAGCCTGGATTAAACAGAAAAATCAAGACATATAAAGGAAAACCTCAGCATACTACATACTTTAAATACGTTTCTAGAACCTTCTCTAGAACCTTCTCTTTGTGAAGGTGCCTGGGAAGGTGCATAGATTTAAGAAACCCCGTTGCAGGAAGAAATCTTTGGAGGCTTTTCATAAAGTTGCTGGCTGTCTCAGAGTGTTTGGTCCCCACCATTTCCATATATGTAATTTTCCTTTTTTTTTTTTTTTTTTTTTTTTTTTTTTTTTTTCTGAGAGAGGACTGTAAACCAGGTTGGCAGTGTTTGGATTCAGTGCTCCTAAGCATACATAAGTCCTCTTGCACTCCTGCTGCCTGTGTTATGCTAGCTGCTGGTGTTTCTGCTTAGGGGCTGGCATAAATGTTGATGACCAGAACGGGAGGCGAAACTATCTCAACAATGTAAAAGGCAACCCTATCTAGGTAATTAAGTTAGAGGACAATCCTGCCTCCTAAAGTCATCATGTCTTGGCCTTTGGGAAACCACAAAAGGCAAATTTTCAGATGTGGGGAAGTAGCTCCACACTTAAAGTAGAAGCAGACATACATGCTTGAAAATACTTGCCTGATCTTCTACCACAAGCAACCACTTCACCACCACCACTATTCACATTCCCACATTTTCTTACCATTTTGGACTACGTCCCTTTTCATAGTTTTCTAGGAATAGAGTGGTTTGGAAAACAGATTTATCAAGAACCTACATTCAGCCTCAAGTAATTCCAGGAAATCCCTTGGGATTTGTGCTCTTATTAGGACATGGAACCCTAAGTATGACCACTGTTACTGAATTCATGTCTCCAGGCCCTCAACGCTCTGTTGGAAACTTTGAACATCTTCAATCTGAGTTACTCATGTTTACAGTCTGAGCCTTTTGGAAAGACAAATACATGTAAAAAAAATCATTTTTATGTAAAATCTTCAGTGTATGGAAAAACAAAACCAAAAAAATCTTCATTTTTAAAAGCAGCAGACCTTTTCTTTCAACATGAAACTTTGTTGTTTTCTTTCATTTATTTTTAAGTGCTTTTTATCATATTTTAGTGATTTTGAATAATTGTTAATTCTCATAAGCAACCTATTTCTCCCTATTCTCCCCAAAAGATATAAAAACCAAGGAAGCAATATTTTAACATTCAAAAAGAAATGAGAATCTGAACTCAAGAAAACAAGAAACAGGTTTATACAAAGAGGGTTATTTCAGGGATACATCTATAGGTATTAATATTTACTGAGATATTTCCATTTAACCAAGTTTTAAGCCATGTTTTGTAATTCCTATACTTGATTGAACTTTAGTTAAATTCACATACACAGCATATTGCTTGTTAGTTAGTGGGAGTGTATACTTTTTTAAACTGTTTTATTTGCAAAGCAGCTGTCCAAGCTGACCTTCTAAGACATTTGTTCTAGGAAAAACAGCTATGGATATAAGTGGAGAATGTCATGAAGAACAGGAAGCAATGAGCAGGACCTCCTGACTGAACTTATAGGAAAAATGAAAAACAGAGTGAAAACGAAGTATTTCTCCTTTTCATAGGTTCTTTATTTTGGTTTTTGTCTTCTTCACCTCATTTTCTGATTCTCTTGCTACTTTTTTCTTTAGTGTTTTCTTTTCTCACCCCTCTCCCAGCTCTGCTGCTACCTGTTCTCAGCTTACACCTAGTCTTTCTATGACTTCAGTCTCTATCACACCAATGTCCATGTACTAATGTTTACAGAGAGACATCTTGGAAAACCCAGTTCACTCAGGACAGATATAATGTGGTTCCCAAGGCAAAGCCAGTTTACCCAGCAGCATCTGGTAGTTCCAGCAGCTCCCTAATCTGTGACTCCCTCCAGTGGTCAGTTTACCAGGGTTTACAACAGGTTTACAAATGTGAACTTCATTTTTTATATCTGTTGTCACAGGACTGAGCGTTTCCCTCATCATGCTCCACTGAGCACAGTTCTTCAGTCAGGTACTATGGGGAACAGAGCACACTGAAATCCTTCTATTGCTGCCAAAATCTTTTGCTGTTGCCCTGCATGAGTACATCCCATGTCCTACTTCTGCAGTTACCTTGTCTTTTTTCCTACAAAATGGAATTTGTATCATTTGCTTGCACTTGCTGGCTGGTAAAAAATGCAGAAGGGAGAGAAGGGTAATTTTTGAAATAGGCACATGGAAAAAAAAAATAATATATATGTATATATACATATATATATAAGCAAACAAACAAAAAATCTTCCAGTTTCTATTTCTGACCGTATATAAACAGATGAGATTTTGAAGATAGAGTCATTTTGGGAAAGTCGAGATAATCTTAGGCCTAGAAAAATCAAACGATTTAAAATTCATGAAGGTACCATCTTGCTATTTATAAAAGGTTAAGTTCCCCTAAGCTATGAAAGAAAAACACCCTCTTAAGACCTGGGAAGGCAGTAAACATTGGTGGCAAGTGACAGGAATTGATCCTGCTTTTCTGTGCCTGTCATGTCTCTAAATTTTATTTCTACCATTTCTAGGGTACTATGATAAGAGAGGCAGGGATAGGAAAAAAGATTGAGCTGAGGCAAGACTATGGCCTGAGGGCGATGGTACCTGGGTCTCTGACTTTTTCTCAATTAGTAGGTCTCCCTGCCTGACTGTGAGATGTGCATCTAACTGGGGACTTAGACCGTTGCAAGGTATTGATTAGCCATAATGTGAAGTCAAATCTGAATAAAAAAGCATTGTGATCAAAAGCCTTTCATTGGAGACAGCATGCCCTCGAAGTCAAGGGTCTGCAGAATCTGATGAGCTCTGTTTCCTTTTTGTCTGAGAGAGATTTCCACGGTTTACTCATAAAGGCTCTCTTGATAGGAATGTCCAGTGGGCCCTCTGTCAAAAAACCTGATGTCTCAGATTTGACAGGTGCTTGTTAGTTTTTCATCCCAGATCACTCAACATGCACACAAAACCAGAAAAGACGACTGCTAATAATGCTATGTTTCAAGTTGACTGCCTTGTCATTTTCGCTGGAAAATTCACTGATTCAATTGCTAACATTAAATTGTCTGCATTAAAGGAAAACAAAGCATAGCCAGCCATGAAATGTATTGGTTTTCTGACTGCTAGGACTTACACAGCTCAATACAATTCACTGCATTGCATTATTTGGTAGAACAGTTTATCCAGTTCATGTATAAAGCAAAACTTACTGATGGTCTATTTAAAACAACAATAAAGCAGCAGAGAAAATTGAGAGATCCATTTTAATACATTTTGCTTTTTCCTGGAACTTATCTTTCCTTCCACTGAAAAACTTAGTAATGAGGAAACTTCACTTGCCATGAGCAAGATCCTTTTGAACAGTGCTAGTCTGCTAGTCCAATGTAGTCCCGTGCCTCATGAGCAGTGGCTGATTTCTCTCAAAAACTCAAGAGAGAAAAGAGGTTTATTTTTTGAGGACTGTTCACATGAAGAATTTACAAGCCAAGGGTTTAGTCCAACAGAAATGATATATCTTGGTAATAATATCTCTGGGCATTATTATAATCAACTCCACACTTTGTTTTGTCTTCTGTAGTTCCTGATCTGAACCCCAGGGCAAAGCAGTAGCTGTGTGGTGATGATGGACTCTGGGACTTGCTGGAGGTAACAAGATCCCATTCATACAGCACAGGAGGTGTCAGAGATCTTTGGAAATTGAACAAAAAAAGACCAAAGTTTTTACTCTCCAAACCTGAACAAAAAGTTGAATTACCCATTCTTAGATATTTTTGAGTCATTTAGACAGTGTACTGCATCACTGAAATTGGTGTTTACATTGATATTTTGTAAGTGGTATGTTATATTTGAACTATTGTTTATGATATTTACAACTTTTCTTGCTTCTGAGGAACTAGTCATCCTATATATCAGCCAGAAAAACAAAAGAACAAAAAACGAACAAAAACAACAACAACAACAACAAAACGTTTCTGGAGAGAGAGAGAAGCCAAAATTAATAATCTTCTTATCATGACTTGGGCTGATGCTGATGCTTTTTTGCAGCACCTCATGCAAGTGCCACTACGAGAAGGCGAAGCCAAACCCACTTACAGAGAGATGAAGTGGAGTGTCTTTACCCAGCCAGTGGCACAATGCCAAGCATGCAGCAGATAAACCAGCAGTGGCCTGTAAATAAAAATACAACCCTCATCTAAAGAGTTGGGCACAAAATGGAGACCTGGTCTCTCATAAAGCGCTGCCACATGTACAATAAATTAAATTAGTATTTTCTGTGGGAATGGTTGCTCAGGGTTAGCCCCTCAGATGCTGTCACGAAAGCTCTCCTCCTCATCCGGCACAAGTCAAATCTCCAAGAGGTCTCACCCAAGTGGAGTGGGATTAGGGCTCCATCTCTTTCTGTACCAAAACAGTTTTATAATACCATCCTCACCTCCAAAGGAGCACCCTGACCACTGGCATACAGACTGCCTGAGGTTTTGATCGTGTCAGTGTACTGACACGGGTGTTTTGTGGGGGTGACAGTGCTGCTCAGGGCACAGACCAGTCCCCATCAAGCTTGTCAATTATGAGAAAGAACAGAAACCAAACAATGGCAACAAACAAACAAACAAACAAACAAAAAAAAAAAAAAAAAAAAAAAAAAAGAAGAAGCAAAATTAGTCGATCCAAACCATAACGGTTATGAGGTTGCTTCTGGCTCAGGTTCTGAGCTGCAAAAGTCATTGCTGGCATTCCCAGGTAACAGAGCATTTTTCAGTAGCTACAGTCACAGCTGCGCCGTCCCTGGCAGATACGTTCACCAACAAATGCACACACATGACAGAGGAGAGAGTGGGGAGAGGAAACAGACTGCTCTTACAGAAGTCTGGGGCAAGAGGGAGCTGTAAAATGCAAGCAGTCACAATGTGGTTCATGGTGTCCAATGCACAGGGGAAGGGGCTTGAGGACCATGCAGTGGTCCCAGGGTGAGAAACCTGCCAGGCATTCACATCAAGGCCCTGCTTGAAGCTATCTGCACCACTGTCTCCCAGTGGGTGAGCACAGAGCTGGGTTGGATGAAATGGCTCTCCTTCCATCACACGAAGGTTTTTTCCACCTATATTCCAACAAATGGCAAAGGTGTGAGCTATTTCTCTAGGCTTTCGGCCACAGTGCTCACAGCATTCTACTTCCAGCCCTTCCCAGCGCAGCTCAAGGTTCTGAAAGCGTAATGGAGCCCAAAATATTTCTTGCTGCAAAATATTCGTTGTGGTAAATGTCGACTATAGCAATAAGGCACTGAAGACTGTGCATTAGCAAGCTATTAGTGCATGCTGAGAGTGCTCTGGTTGCCTTCTAATGCACATTCTGCAATGGCCATTAAAGAGTATGACTCATTATTTTTACATTTATTTCACATTTTAAAAAATTCTTTTCAAAACACTTTTGCACAATTTCAGATGTGTTTTTTTCACAAGGAAAAAAAATTGTTCACTCCTTATGAATAAAATGTGAAGAGAATATGGTAGGCAGAGATAATCTTTAGTGCCTCTGAGTAAATCTGAAAGTGACTGGTTCTTTTTTATACCACTTTATTTTTGCTGTTTTTCTTTTCGATGGTGATAGACTGATATATCCCCTCCCAGAGTCTTCCTTCTGCCTTTGCATCCTCAGTTTCTGACTGTGCAGCCATTTTGTTTAATTAAAAATAGCACTTTGGCAGATACATGACATTAGGTTCTTCTGCTTTTCACACCAGAAAACTGCAAAATGTCCATCAAGTCATACATTGATCCTAGAACCAGAGGGCTGTGTGACCATTCGGAGGAACCTGGAGAGTTAGACTGAGAGGAACCTCATGAAGTTCAACAAGGGCAAGTGCAGGGTCCTGCACCTGGGGAGGAACAACCCGAACAACCCCAGACACCAGCACAGGCTGGGGCTGACCTGCTGTAGAGCAGCTCTGCAGAGAGGGACCTGGGGGTCATGGTGGACAGCAGGCTAACCATGAGCCAGCACTGTGCCCTTGTGGCCAAGAAGGCCAATGGGATAGTAGCCTGCATCAAGAGGAATGTGGACAGCAGGTCAAGGGAAGTGATCCTCCCCCTATACTCAGCTCTGGTGAGGCCACATCTGGAGTGTCCAGTTCTGGGCTCCCCAGTAGAAGATGGACATAGAGCTACTGGAGAGGGTAGAGCCACAAAGACGGCTAAGGGATTGGAGCATCTGTCCTATGAGGAAAGACTAATCGAGCTGGGCCTGTTTAGTCTAGAGCAGAGGAGACTGGGAGGGGAACTTATCAACCTATACAAATACCTGAGGGGACAATGTAAAGAGGATGGACCTAAACTCTTCTCAGTGGTGGCCAGTGATAGACAAGGGGTAATGGGTATCAACTGAAAAACAGGAGGTTTAACTACCATATAAGAACTTCTTTAGGTGACAGAGCACTGGGACTGGTTGCCCACAGAAGTTGTGGAGTTCCCTTCTCTGGAGATACTCAAAATCCGCCTGGATGCCATCCTGCACAACATGCTTTAGGTGACCCTGCTTGAGCAGGGGGATTGGACCTGATGATCTGTGGAGGTCCCTTCCAACCCCAACCATTCTGTGATTCTGCAATAGAAAGCAAACCTTCAAATGGGTAATCCATCATGTTTTTTCCTTTTGCATCTCATTTCTACCTCTCTCCCATAATTATCTTTGCCTATGTCCCATCCCCACAAAATGTCGAATTTGCTGATGTTCAAACAAACATCCCCACAAAATTGCTGATTTGCCTTTTCCCTATTGCGCATTGAATGCTACAGAGTGACAGATGTGCACATAAGGTAGTGTTGATGTAGGCAGGTTGCAAATACAACTGCTGAGCCTGCTAAGAAAAACTAAGGTTATGATCAATTGGACAAGGTTTAATTCTGCCTAACTTTAAACACCTAACTGAGGTGCTTAAATTAGGACTATAATTGCTCTAGGCTGCCTTAGGAATCAAGTGAAGGTTATATGCCTCCAAATATGTTTGAGACAACCTGAGGGCTAAATCACCCTCTCCCTTCCTGACAAGACTTTACATGACAATGCTTCTAATTTTGTCAGCTAAATGATATAGGTAGTCTGGTTTGGGATTAATCTGGGTCTTGTTTTTTCCCAGGGCTGCTTCAGTATTTAATGGTTAAGAATCTACAGTGTGAATATATGTTCTTTAAGTATCAGCTGTCTCAAAAATACTGGAGTGTCAAAATAATGGTGTATTTTACAGTTGATATCTGAGTAGCATTCTATGAGGTCCTTTGTGAAAATGCCCTGGAGAAAGGATGTTTAAAGAACAGATCGGAAAAAGTATAGAAACTTACAAGATATTTGGCAGGGGAGCAGGTAAAGATCACAATTTTTGCAAAACAATTGTGCATGTGAGTGGGAGAAGGCAGTAGTGAAGTGCTGAAGCCATTTTTTTTTATTATTATTTGAAATATAGGATAGCTTAAATATATATGGAATCAGACATTCCACTATTGAATAAAACTGACACTGAAGGAATATTCAAAGTTATGTTACAGCGTCTGAAAACAGGCAAATGTCAGAAATTCCTCTTTTAAAGAGTCTTCACTCTTGTTCAATAACTTCAACTGTCAGAGCATGGAGCTGTATCAAAAAAGGTTTCAGAGAATCAAAAGGTTTGTTCCTTAGCAACTCTGTCAACAAATTTAAATTACTGCATATCATGGCTGTTCCATAATCATTTGCATGCAAGATTTGTAAACATGAGTTTTCATTGTGCATCCTGTTGTCATGGCTGGTAGGGAGGCAAAAGGGGACAAATACTGAAGGGCAGGGGCAAGACAGGTGCCAAGGCAAAAGATGCAGAACTAAATAAAAGATTTTGTGTAGCTCACTGGGCCAAAATCTGGTCTTGTTCACTTTGACCGTAAAGTAGAAATAGCAGAGGCAACAAAACCAGACACAGCTGCAGTACTGCAGTAGTCCATAATGTTAAGTCACAAGACTGAATGTTCTTTTTTTCTTTTTTTTTTTTTTTTTTTTTTTTTGGGAAAAAAACATTGAGGATCATATTTGGACATTGTTTGCACAGTAATCCACAGGCTCAGCTGCACTGCCAAGAGGCAGTGTATGTACACTAGCTTTAAACAAACTTGTTTAAAGGTTTGCTGTAGTAACAATATTGTAGTTGAGGCAATATGAGGCTCAGTTGCTGGGCCTGAGATCACAGGAAGGTATTTGCAAGCTGAACTCAAGGCTGTGCTGGTGCAACTGCTATGTTAGGTACTTCAAATCTTTTCAGATATATCTAGATGGACTCCAGTCACATGTACTTGGAAGACTAGGCTGACATACTTTTGCCCTTTTTTTGCTAGCTCCATCAAAGACTGTGGTTAAGAAGTGATGAATACAGTCCATTTTAATTTTTATGTCATTTCAATTGCAGTTATTATTTGCTGAGTGCTTATAATGTGCATGGTACTGGAGGACACACTTTATTTAATATAATGCATTTTAAATCCATTTTATATAATGGGATAAGCATATATATGTCTATAAACGCTCAGTATGATATAGTAGACTGAAAGGATATGCACACCTTACTTGTTTATATTTTCAGATTTAATGAATTCAGCTTATCCCACACATCTAATGGCTCATATACAAAATCTCTGCTCATTTCACATAATACCTGTTATAGGTTTAGTGTTATTTATTTGCATTACAGTAATCCCAGAGGCTCCCGCTTTGCAAAGTGCTTTGAAAAACTGGGGTAAGAGACTGCCTTAAAGATTTTACAGTTTATAAAAACAAGAGGGAGGGAATGCAGGCACAAACGGGCAAAGTGACATACCCAGGTTCATAGTCCAGGCATAGAAATGTATGTTTTGGGCATCCCTCAGCAGTATTTCTAGCTCTTGGATGTACGAGTGTAGGAGTTGGTGTGTGTGGACCTAGAGAGCTTCCAGAAGATCCTATATGGCTCAGCCTAATCCATGCATTAGATCACATTAATTTTCCACTTTATCTTTGAACTGACTTTCTGCCTTCCTTGTTCTCCATTCCCCTTGCATTAGAATTCAGAAAATATGTAGGTACTGCTTGTGAAATGGCTAATGGAAGCCTCATGCTAGCACCACATAAACCAAATTCCAAAACTAAATTAAAAACACACCCAAAGCATGAAACAAAACCTGAGAGAGGCAGGGTCTGAAATTTTCCAGAAGCATCAGATTCAGCTATACATTAATGCAGAAATTTATATTCCACATAGGTGCCACAAGTAACGACCACCAGACTTTATAGCACAGGAAAAAATGATTGCTTTTTTTTAGCCAGTCCCTAAATGACCTCAGCTAGTAAGAACAATCTCCCTGCATCTTGTGAAATGAGAGGAGTGAATGTGTAAATCAGTCAATCAATCAATCAATCAATCTCTGTGCTACTGATCAGGCTACAGAAAAACAGATATACAGAGTTACACAACAGATGGTAAATTCCATCCTCAGGCTCTTGGAAGACACAACTAAAGAGTTAGATCTATTAACCAGAAAAAGGAGGGGTTGGGGGGAGGGGGGAAAGAGAGAAAGAAAGAACAAATCTAATTCAAATACACTAGCCAAAGAGGGATAGACGATTCTTCTAAACACTAGCTAGAGCTTCTGTAAGTACTTAATATTTAATGGAGCTGAGTGGCACTGCAAGTTCTTTGCAATTGTTTTTTAACACTGATATCTAAATTTGACTCAGGTCACAAGTGGAAAAACTTTTGGTGCATCCTTGCCTAATCCCTATAGGCAACCGCAGGGTTTGGAAGAGCAGACGGTCACTTTGCACAGAATGACAGAATGAAGGAGCCCGCCCTGCCAGTGACTGATGCACACTGGAGGTTTAAGTGCCATCAGAGCTCAGCATCTGACAGGATCAGAGCAGAAGCAGCAATAAGAACAGGTCTTAAGAGGAGGATAAATACAGAACTCTACCAGAAGCTTCGCATAAATAGTCTTACTGTGAGCTCTTCTTTATAGGTGTTATAGGTGTTAGATAATACAACTGATCAGGATGAAAGTATATCAGATGTTGTGATGACTTCTATGCCATTTATTGTCCTTGAGGTAATCTACTAAAAATCACTTAAACTTACTCTTAGTTTTATGGCTTAACATAAACAGGTTAGGAAAAAAAAAAAAAAAAAAAAAAAAAGGAAAATATGATGGTTGATTGCTTTCTAATTATTATGTAGGGAGTTTGTTAAGATGGACTTAGGGAACATGGATGCTTATGACATAATTCCCATGACAGATGTGCCACTGTAATTATAGACAGGAATCACTGTCAAAGTGGTAGCACGGACACACTGTCTATTGCAGCTCTGGATGTGCATTTATGACCGTCTCCACTATTTCTCAGTAGCATCTGCAGAGTTTCAGGAAGGAATAGGTGTCTCATCCACATATACAAATGTGTCTTGTTCCAACGGAGTTAGCAATGTTGATTGATTTTCTGATGATGTTAATCAATTTTCTGATGATGAATATGAACATCAGTATTAAAATAGAGGGACACAAACAATTCCTGACCTTTCCAGTGTGAAAAATAACACAACTTTCTTCATAGCTTTCTTCGGGATAATACTATCACAGTCTCTTTGTGAAGGAACTAACCTTTATCTGGGCTGATAGTCATAGATGCAAGTAATGCCTTTAAAAATCCATCATCCAAATAGTGTTTCATTAATTGATTGGTTTCTAGAAATGGCTATCCTTTTAATACCACTTCTTTCCATATTGAAAGATTTTAACATTCAAATTTTGGTGCAAGACTTAAAACCTCAAAAAGGCGTGATTTGTCATGCTGTTGTATGGGCTACCAGAAAACACAACATTTTATCTACTTTTATTGAACATACTGATCTTGGCAATCTTCTGACTCTATGTTGGACTGGCATTTCTTTGACTTTATTGAGTATTCTGTGGTGATTTTACCCCAATGGGTATCTGAGCCCCATCACAATGCCTCTTGCTTCCCCTTCCTCAAAGAAAAAATGGGAGAATATATGATGGAAAGGGCTCAAGGGGTGAGATAAGGACAGGGAGATTACTCAACAATTATCATGATGGGCAAAACATACTCAGCATAGGGACATTAACAAAATTTATTGCCTATCAGTATCAGACTAGAGCAGTGAGAACTAAAACCAAATTAAAAGCACCTTCCCCCATCCATCCCACACCAAACTGCCCCACAGGCAGCAGCTCCCCCTGCTCCTGCGTGGGCTCCTCTCCACAGGCTGCAGCTCTGGCCCGGGGCCTGCTCCTGCGGGGGCTCTCCATGGGCCGCAGCCTCCTCCAGGCCACATCCACCTGCTCCACCGGGGGCTCCTCCACGGGCTGCAGCATGGAGATCTGCTCCGTGTGGGACCCATGGGCTGCAGGGGGGACAGCCTGCTCCACCAGGGGCCTCTCCACAGCCCGCAGGGGAACTTCTGCTGCCTGCCTGGAGCACCTCCTGCCTTCCTCCTGCACTGACCTTGGCATCTGCAGAGCTGGTTCTCTCTTCTCTGTCCCAGCTGTTGTTGCACAGCAGTTTTTTTCCCCTTTCTGAAATCTGGTCCCCCAGAGCCCCAATCATCATTGCTCGCTGGCTTGGCTCTGGCCAGCAGCAGGTCCCTTTTGGAGCTGTCTGGAGCTGGCTCTGATCTAAAATGGGGCAGCTGCTGGGCTCTGCTCACAGAGGCCACCCCTGCAGCCCCCTGCTACCAAAACCTTGCCATGTGAACCCAATACATTTCCTCATGCTGCACACAGAGTGAAAATGCCATAGCCACAACGCACTAAGCTACACTCCCATTCTCAGAAACATTGCATTGCCCCTGAACTGATATTTATACTACTGCTAGGGTTCATTGTTTGTGTTGCTCTTTGTTCGTTTCATAAACTTGTGGATTCATACTCAAGCAGAGACAATTGTGATAATCCCAGCTGGTCTCCTGCTTAGTGTGCACTGTAGAGTTCCTTTAAAATATTACAGTTTAAATTAGACAAAAAAATCTTCAAAAAACAAAGCCCACATGAATTAAAAATTGATAGCAATGAAAAAAAAATAGTACCTCCAACTTTTTAAAGTTGTTCCAGTGGTTAGTTTCCTCAGTACTGAAAATTTGTATTCTGAATCTGATTTTTTTTCCAGGGTTTTATTAGTCCTTGGTTAATGGGCAGAAGAACCCTCATCAGAATTCTGTTCTTCATATAGGTTCTCACTGGCTGAGATCACAGTAGATGGAGAATTTTTAATAGCTTTAGCTCCATAACTCTTTTATTACAATGTGTGTTTTACAGCACTCTTGTTGCTCCTTTCTAAACCTTTTTAATTCCCCTAAAATTCTTTCTGAGATGTACATAGGATTTCAATATCAATAACAATGCTGCCAAGTAAGTGCAAGCAGAAGTCATTTAAGCTCTCCAACTGCTGCTTGAGAGCTTGTTTATACAAACAACAACAGTTGCCCTTTTGGTAAAGAGTGGCATTGAAAACTGATTCTCTTACTTTGATATCTAAACCTTTTTCCAGAGTTACTGCTTCAAAGGATTTTGCTGTCTTATGATATGACCCGTAGTCTTTGTTTTGAAATACCCTGTTTGCAGCTGTATTTGTAACACCTCCTTGTTTGCATGAGGGTTTATTACATGTAATTCCATAGTGCTTTGCTTCTCTTTGGTACAGCTGCTTTCTGCAGCAGGCTTGTGTGTCTGTGATGGTGTCTACCTATGCAATCTGCTTACTGTTTTTCCACTAAGTTTCCTACAAAGTGTAAAACACTACGACCAGGTGGTAATTATCTCATTTACTTCAGGATTTTGTTCCTTCTTTGCATTCCCTTTTTCTTAAAAGACTCTTCTCCTTGGTTGAAGAAACCTTTGCAGCCCCACTTCTAAGGAGGGCTTTGATCAACAGAACTAGGATGACTTCCCTTGTCACAGGCAGCATATAAGTCACCCTTTCCTCCCAGAAATACAGCATGCATATGCCAGTCACCCTTTCCTCCCAGAAATACAGCATGCATATGCCAGAATGAATTCAGAACTGTCTTTGTTTGTATCCTGTGAATCAAAACTCAGTCTGATAAGCACGTAATTTTTCCAAATGGGACAAGCATTTTCTTTAAATACAATTTGATTTCCTGTTTAGCTTTCAGTTTGGCATTGGACTCCACATAATTCTTTGTCAAGACTCAAAATTCTTTTTTTTTATTTTTTTATTTTTTTTTCCCTTTTAATGAGATTTCTTACATTTTCACTGTACTCTTGTTTTCATCCTTACAAATAACAGAAAACCAGGCTGCCTTTTTTTTTTTTTTTTTTTTTTTTTTTTTTTGTGGGTGCAGACTATGATCAAAATGTTAAAAATCGTTTTGAAACTGGAAATGTGGCTATGAATCACAAAGCTTCTGTTTCTGGTTCATTTTTTAGTTGTAGCATGCTAGTGTCATTCTGGAGTTGTAGTCCTCTTGTGAAGACCAGATGTGTGGATCCTGATGTCTCTTACACTTGAATCATCTGTATGTGCACTAGCAAGTGGCACAGAAAAAACTTCTCCTGTTCAATGGCTTATTATTTCAAGGTTTCTTGATTTCCCTGCTCAGGACACAGTAACACTGTGCCATCTGCAGTCCTCTGACAGTGTGCCAGTAACACTGCTGGCTGAAATAATTTCCAGCTTCACATTAAAAGGGAAATACAAATCCCACTTAGGTACATTCTAATATGCAGCATTAGAAATATAACTAAACCATAGAACTTAAATCATACTCCTGGAGTTGTTATGCTGAACATGCTGAACGTGCAGCTGCCGTGATGAACTTAGAGCCTGTTTTACTAGTTGCCTCACATAATATGCGCAGGAGTATTCCTGTTTCATGCCATCCGTTTCTACTGGGTGCTTGGAGTGAAATGCATCTCACTTAATGGACCCTGGGGACATCCACATCTGAAGCTCCCTACAGCCAACGGAGAAAAATTCCATTCACTGTAGGTGGGCTGAACCCTTAATTGGCATTTCTTACACCATTTTGCCACTTAAATTAGTTTTAGAGGAATTGAATACTGTCCATTTAATATTCCTTTATTTGCTGTTATCTCAGTCCACAAGCATCCACTTACCTTGATACTTTACTAAACTAAAGCACCAATGAGGGAGTTTTCGATAAGTGAAGAGAGTGAAGGGATAAGAAATCATTATTTCGTTACCCCCATCCCTCCTTACAGGTCTGCTGAGAAGATTCAGGAGAAAATGTGATTGAAATTCATTACACTGAGTGTAATAAGCATCTCTTCAGGACCAAGTACAGCAGCAAGATAACAGAAATAATAATAAACTAATAAATGGCAATAAGAGATCTTTACTTTTATTGCTGTGATATAGTGGCCTGTGAACTTCCAGCTGCTTCTCTGTCCTTGCCATCATCCTTGCAATATGCTTCCAGATCTCTTCCAGCAGAATGTTTCACACTACAGAGCACTTTCTATTTTCAAACACAATAAATCTATTCATTATTATGAAATAAATCAGCAAATTAAATATATCAGATGAATTACTAAGTTAGACAGATTCTCCTATGGCTATCTGCTTTGGTAGAGCTGACATAAACTCTGTATTGACTTTATTAATGAACCCACCTCCAGCCACAAATTTGTATGCAAACTGTCATGGGAACTCTGGCATTAGCCACATTTTCCTGTTCCTTGTACAGTTATGGTCTACAGCTGCTATCTACAATACCTGAAGGAAAATACTGCTTTGTGGAAGCATCTGCCACCCAGACACTGCAGTGCTTGAGCTGCAAACCTCTGTTGTTTCCATGCAGCTCTGAATGAGCCTCTGTTTGTTGAAAATCAATTATAAATACAAGCAGTACAAAATAAATGCAACTGTGAAGTCTTGGTCAACAGCTTCATCAAGAAGCTATTTCACCCACATGGTTTGTTGCAGTTCAGTACCGGATGTTCCTTGGATTTTATGGCACATGACCATAGGGATAGGGGAGGCAAGCCCTTTGCCCTCTGTGGTGGATCTCATCAGCTCTGCCAGCAGCGACCATCTTAGGTCTCACAGGCTTCAAGGCATGACAGTGAGACAGTGAGACAGTGAGGCCTTCCCTTGAGACAAAAAGATTTTTCTGCAGTTTAATACAAGCCTATAGATGAACAACAACAACAAAAAAAGGAATAAATAAATAAATATACTATATGTGTACAAGGGGACCACATTGAAGGTTAGTTAGTAACTTTGCTCCTGAGAAGGATTTATAGCTTAGACTGAGGTACAAACTGGACAGATTTCTCTCATAATTTTTCTGACTGGCTTGTTTGTTTGACTTTATCTGTCAAGATTATTTCTTACTTTATTTAGATTTTTTTTTTTATTTTTTTTTTGGAACACTATCTGCATGGTGATCTAATGAAACCAATGTAATACATCATTTTTCTTTATTTCATCTACATGTAATAATGACAAAAATAATAAAAATATATTATATCCACATTAAGTGAGAAAAAATAAGTGTGCATAAAACAGACTAGGAAAGCCTGGCACATTATCCTTACTTCTGTATCACTGATGAAGACAAGCATATCCCTGTTGTTTATCTGAAATTTTTTAAGCCTGTTATCTAGTGATAAAGCACTGAGAGGTTTGTTTGTTATGAGAAGTATCAAACATCTGATTCTGATAATATCTGGAAACACTAGTAATATCAGTTGTCCACGGTAGATGTTGACTACTGGCATTTAGCTGCCTCTCCCCCCCCTCCCGGCGGGCCCCCCCCCCCCAACCTTTCCTAATAGACGCTGTTAGTGTAGGCTCTCATAGCCCTACAGTTATAATATTCATCATAATTGACCCACTCTCTTGGCAACAGCAAAGGAAAAAATCTTCAGTTACCTTAGCTGTCACTTAAATTTACACATTAAACACTGTGGAATTTTTTCAGCCAGATGGTGTTACTGAAAGGAAAGAAACATGAGAATCTCTAATATTCAAGTGTCTGCTGCCCATTTTCTTAATGTTCCTGAATGAATGTTTGAGCTTATTATACTAATACAGGCCTGCCAAGTCTTTGGATTTATTGCTCTAAATCAGTGGAGTCATTGTCATTATTAGACTAGTTGCTAGTCAATACCAAAAAGCATTCATTAGCTGCAAATGACAGAAATGGTACTACTCTATAGATTTTTTTATTGTTGTCCAGAATGCATGCTTCCTTTTGAAAGGAATAATGAGAGAAGAATTAAATGAGAAGTCAGTAAGGATTTTACCAATAAGGAGATCGGCGTGGAAGCAGTCACTATGCCATTGCAGTTTTATCTCATTTTCCCCATTTTTTGATATTTATGATGATTTAAAGGCAACAGGAGTATTAGTAGCATCTATGGGTAATTGGTGCATATACTTTTAACAATAACCTGCAGGTGAAAATTTGAAATTAGTTGATGTCAGTGAAAATACTATGATGATCTGCTTTTCTGTACTCCTTTTGCTTATGGAAGTTCTGTTTCTTCTGGGTTCCAAGGTCCATGAGATAGATACTTTTTAGTTCTGATGTCCCCCAGATGTAGGCATTTTCTCAGTTGTAGATATTTGATCTGTTTTTACATGTTATGAATTTTGAAAGTTCTGAGATAGGCTTCTCAACGATGTTGAGATGTTCCCTCTCCTGTAGCCATTCAATGGGAATTGGGTACCTTAATCCTCTAGGTTACTTTGAAAACCTCAGATGTGGTTCTTCCTAAGAATCATAACAAAGAAGACAGACTTTCAAAGGAGCTGGCACCTAGTAGTTTCCTTTGTTTTCAATGGGAGATGCAAAGTAGTAAGCCTGTATGAAAACCTTTCCACTCATTTCAGCTTCTAACAGTGAGCTGAGTTTTTCAGAAATGCTGGCCAACTATTACATAAAGATGATGTCTTAGGATGACAGGTACTTTGACAGTGCACAACAGTTAAGTAAAAATTGCTGAATTCATGTAATATTTGGAGGTAACTGCATTCAAACTGCTTTTCAGCATTTAAAGAGATGTTCCATTTTTCCACTCAGCAGCCTGATCGCTCTCCCTTTCTTTTTAGACTTGTATCAGAACTACAAAATGTTCATCTGAATGTTTCTTACAGCACAACATTAACATGGTGACAAAAGAACCAAAATAGTTACAGTACTGGAACATTATTTTCTTTTTAAAAAAGTATGACTATCCAAGAGAAGAGCCTGCTTAAATTGGGTCTTCAAAGAGGAATGTATTGCCACCCCCAAAAAAACAAAACAAACAAACAAACAAAAAAACCACCACAGTTGATATATAGAAAACAAACAAACAAACAAAAAGAAAAGGGATCTAAGCTTATTAGTGAAACATTACATTTTAAAGATCTAGACAATTTCCAGAGATCTTATAATTAACAAAGGAAACATTAGGAAGGCATTGTTTTTTCTGACTGTTAAAACTGTCATAATTCTATTAGCAACTTTTTTTTAAAAAAAAGCATTAGGTAAAATAAATCCTCCCTGGAAATTTTCTTCCTTTCTCTTAATTAGCACAGCATTAACTCCTCTTTTGATAAAAGGCTCTGCCTTTCTCTTTTATGACTGACAAGCAAGGATATTGTCCTGAAAATCTCTTCTTGCACAGATACTTAATCATAAGTACTTGAGCTATAGAATTTTTCTCCCCATAGCTTGGAGACGAATCCATTGAGTGTCTCGTTATGTGAGCAGATTTTACTTATGCAGACAATGCTATTGACTTCACTGAGTACAGGTCTGCAGACCAATCCTTAAAACAAAGCTTGGTTAAAAAATGCAGTCATTTTAAAATATGGATATATGTTCAGCTTAGAATAACTGATCCTAACTGCATAAAGCAAAAGAAAAAAAAAAAAAAAGAAGGAAAAAAAAATGCCTAGAAGACTTATTCAGCAAAAGCTCCTTTTTAAATAATTAAAGCAGATTGTGCCCAATGTATAAATTTCTCTCTAAGACCCTTTTTTTTCCATGGAGAGTTGAAGTTTTGTTGAATCTTCTATTTCTAACTCTTAAGTCAATTTGTAGGAGGTGGTGTGTAAAAGCACTTTTAGTAGGGAAAAGCAGCAATCTCAATGCATCAAAGTTAGGTGGTAGTGGGGTTATCACTCCGTGAAAATCACATAAACATTCCACATATGAAATATTATTCATCAGGGCAAAACCCTCCAAGGGTTTCAAAGATGACAATGGTGTCATGAAACCTTTTTTTTGTAACAGGAAAAATGTATTCCACTGCTAAGATTGATTCTGTAGCCATGTAGCAGGCAGTGTGACAAGGCAGGGAATGAACATAATTGAGAAGAGAATTAGCAAACCTTAAATATCTGCTGCTGCAATATCATTACCCATAAACTTGCCCTTTTTCCACCCTCTTTTCCCCAAAGACTGACATCCCATAACTGCAGTGAAAAAGAATGCATTCTTTCGAACAGCTAAATCAACAAGGTCTCACATGAGTAGTGTTGAGTGGTGTGGTTGACTGATTTCATGAAAAACTAATCAAGTATTCATCATTGAGATCAAACACTTCCCAAGTAATTATTATCAAAACCAATCTGATAAGACCCGAGGAAGTGGCATTGCTGATCTAATCAGAAGTAGAACAGAAATAGTTATCTCAGCTTTTGTAATGCTCAGGTATGAAAGCACAAAAATGTAATTGTATTTTATAATTAAGGAAAAGAAAGCTGTCACATTGGAATCAATTATTTCAAATCAATCATAACCATTTTAGTTCCACTGGTTATTTATAAGAACACATATTTACAAACTGACTTTTTCATATATGGGTAATTTAATACATAGAACAGAGATGGCTTAGAAACAAAAGGTATCGTTTAAAGCAGTTTTGGTTTTGAAAGGAAAAGATTTTGTGACTATAGTGACTAACAGTCCATATTTGTATCTTTCTGTGATTTTTTTTAATTGTGAGTTTTTATATATATATAAATACAGAATAATGTTTTTAAAGGCAAAATTGTATTTGCAATCTCAGTATTCTTCTATTTTGCTTTATTATTATTTATTAGAATGCTTCAGGATAATTTAAGAAATTTAGAGTACTTAAAACATTTTATACAAATGTAAAAATGCCAAAATAGAAATTGCTATGTCCCCGGCAATTCCCAAGAATTTAACAGTGTGGTCATGATTTTCAGGCAAGAGCCAAAAAGCATCTGAAATGGCACAGTACATCATACTGCCATTACTCTGGTTGATTTTGACAATATAGTGTTTCAAATAGAACATACTTGAAAAAAAAAAAAAAAGCAAAACAACAACAACAACAACAACAAATCCTAATAGGCTATTTTCCTTGAATCCTTATGTCACTCACATAAATCTTAACCGCTCCTAATTTTAATGGCTTTATTCCTTTTAGTCTTAATGTTATTTGATTTCTCCGAAAATATTTTTCCTTGTAGATGACTGCGTCATATCCGGGTGATAGCAATATTCAGAAGAATAGCCTTTCTTCAGATTCTCATTTCTTGGGTAAGAAGCTTAAAAAGCTGAATGTTAGATTAATTTCAGACATTATTATGCTAAAGTATGAAGTATTGTGGGCATGTGAATCTGACTGGGGTTTCTGGAAATTATTTGATGGGTAGAATGCCATCATTTAAAAATGACTTGCTAATATGCAAATAAAATTAAAATAAAACTATGAATGGAAATGAACCACACATCTTAAATCTAAGTAAATCCTTTTAATGGGCTTTCTGGTGGCTTTTTCATACTGCATAACAACAGTCATGTGAATAAAACAATTTACAGAGGAACTAATAAAAATGAATCAGGATGGAGGAATCTGGTCCTGCTTAAAAGTTAGTTTTTCCTGTCTGGGAACTCCATTATTTCTATACCAATCTCAAAATTATAGTAACAGTAATTGTTTCTAGGCAGACTGGATAGTGAAGAAATGATATGCATTCAGTAATCAAAAGTTCCTATTATTTATATTGTCCTCAAAGAGAAGTTTGGGGAATCTCTTGAAAACCCAGTCCTAAACATATGTGCAATTTTATATATTTGTTTGTTTGTTTGTTTTATTTTAAGACCATAAAATTAAGGGAAGGACATTTTATATCAACAATGAAAATTAAGTCCATTGTAAAAGTGAAGCTCTGCCAAAAAAAGAAAGTTTTTTCACCATAGAAAAGAGCATCCTGAAATCACATTTTTTTCTGCTGGCTTCCACTGATGACATGTCATTAAATCATCCTCTTAAAAGATAAATCTTACCCATCTTACTGTTGACATGAAGGTTTTACACCCAGAAAATGTTCCAAATACAGGCTGCCCATAGAGGTGGTGCAACTCTTAGACTCTGATCCCATTGAAAACATATTCTAGTTTCAGAATCTCATCAAATGGAACTGCTACTCTCTACAGTACTGTACAAAACAGAAGGAAAGTAGATCTTTAGATAACAAACCAATTTAAATGCTATATAGTTGTTTTAAGAAGCCATAATGATTTTTACTCTTTAGTCTACCAGCTTCCTTGACAGTATATATATAAGGTCTGTTGGAACTGATTTTTGGCTGCAGACTTAAGCATCCCATTACCTCTAAGAGCGAGAGCTGCCTACATATGTTAAAGATAATTTCTGCTCTAAATACACTGGTTAATATTTGCCTTTGAAATCATAAAATACAGGTGTAATGATAAAATGTTTTTAAAAAGTGAAAAAAGAGCACTAGGCCTGAGTAAACCAAACTTAATTCACAACTGGTAGCTCTTTATTTGAAGACAATTGATAAGGTTATTTGATGCAGCCTTCCAGTACTTGAAGAGAGCATATAAACAGGAGCGGGAGTGCCTGTTTATATGCATTGATAGTGATAGGACAAGGGGGAATGGTTTTAAAATAAGACGGGGAGGTTTAGGTTAGAAATTAGGAGAAAGTATTTCACTCAGAGGGTGGTGAGGCACTGGAACAGGTTGCCCAGAGAGGTTGCAGTTGCCCAACCCTGTAGGCATTGAAGGCCAGGCAGGATGCAGCTCAGGGCAGCCTGCTCTAGTGGTTGGCAACCCTGCCCAGAGCAGGGGGGTTGAAACTAGGTGGTCTTTAAGGTCCTTTTCAACCCAGGCCATTCTATGATTCTATGATTCTGTGAGCAAGGCTTTGACTTGTTGTGAGTAAGATAACACAAAGTGACCCAATATTAGCTTGTTAAAATCGTTGATTGTATCTGTAACTGTATATTGAACAACAGCTGTGTCTAAGACTTTAGACTTTTGCCATTAATATAAGAAAGTGAAGTTTTGCAATTTTTAATGTTTTTTCTTTTCTCTCTCTCTCTCTTTCTCTCTCTCTCTCTCTCTTTTTTTTTTTTTTTTTTTTTTTTTTTTTTCCCCAGGCCCATGTTTTAAAAACATCATGTTTCCCAGTAAGTTCTTTCTTCCCTTAGTGTTGCAATTCTGTTGCTGTATTACGTATATTCTTCTTATGCAAGCAAGGTATGTTGTATGAATACAAATCTATATAAACATATAGTGTACACACTGTGATGACCTTGAGCTGTGATTCTGTAACACGTATACTTGATTATGTCAGGCTTTACTTCCATTAAGACTGTATTCAGCAGAAGATTGCTGCACATACACAATTTCAGTAATATGAAGCAGTTCTGCTGCTCCATCCCAGCTTACTCTTTGAGGTGTAAGAATGTCCCATGTCTTCTCTGACCACATTTTTAGAAAGTTCAGAACCTCTGAGTACCTAACATTATCAATGTTGCTGGGAATTTGGATTGTTAAATCTACAACCTTCAGATGTTTAAAACATGAAAGAATGCTCGCTCAACATGTTATGTTGCTGAATCATCCTGGAAGGGATGAGTTAGAGCTGTGGTGACACCATGTAGCTCTAGGTAGCTCATGTAGCTCAGGTATTGCTTCAGCTTAGCTCAAAGGTTATTGGAAAAGTCTTTGTTTAGTGCCCATTCAGATGGGCAATTTAATCATGTGAATTTAATCATTCCCTTACCATTATGCATTGTTAAGGGGTTGACTTCCATTTTAGCAACAGAAAGATCATGAAAGATCACAATGCTTGAATTCTCTCTCTAATCCCTAGAAAGCCCCAGCCTAGCTTTTAGTCTGAGTCCTTGCTTTTTCTAATGACTATGAAAGTAGTCATAACACTTTTAGTCAAGCTCAAAGTGAAAGGCCATACCTGTACTGCTCAACGAAATCATTTTAAAAGATATTTATGACGGGGACTCTCTAGAGACAGAAACAGAAAGGAGACCTCAGGTAGCATGTAGTCATAAAAATAATAATAATAATAAAAAAAATCAGCTGTATATGTTTGTGGTCCTCTGGCATTTTTAGGAGCACACTCAAGAGGATTACATCAGATTTTCCAATAGCATCTTTCTGGCCTCCACAATGAAAGCAAACATTAGTTTTTGATATTCAGGCAAGATAGGGAAATCCTCCCCATGTCTGACCAAAAGTACCTGTAATCTCTTCTAACCTGAAGTGATTAGAGGGGACACTTGGACTGAACAGCATATTGTGTATTGCATTATGAGTAAGGACTGCAGACATAGGAAGTCCACAAATTGTGCAAGGCACGTGGTGTGTTGCATGAGTCATGTACTTTGATCAGTTCTCCTCTGCCTCTATTTAAAAACTTTCATCTACAGTAAGGAGATCAGACCATTATTTGCTTTATCTGAGCAAAGACATTTTACTAGTCACACAGAAATTCTTGGGTAATGTCCCAGAACCTGTTCACAGCTGTGGACAGTAATGGCACAACTCCTATGGTTTTCAACAGAAGTAGTGCTAGACTTGGAAAACAAACAAACAAACAAAAAATACTTGGCCTTGTGGCTGCTTCACATCAAATTCCTATCAATTTTGTGTAATGTTGTCAGTGACTGCAGAACTAGATGAGGTCTGGCAGAAAAGTCTCTGCAGTAAGTTCCTTCTGCCAAGGACTGCCACTGTGAAACTCAACAAGTCACATGACTTGGCTCTCTGCAAATTCCCCTTTACTCCTCTTCTGCTGAGGACAGAGTAGATATTCCTGTCTCACACTTTGCTTGCCATGTTTGCTTAGATAGCCATTCTTTAGAGAAAAAAAAATAATAATAATAAAATTGCTTTACATTCATGTGCTCAGATTAAAGTTAGATACAGTAGTTTCTAGAGAGACTGGAGGTAGGTGTCTGAACTAAAAATCTTTCCAGGCTGCATTGATTCCATCTAGTGCCACTGGAGACACTTGAAGGAGTTCTAGACGCCCTGTTGGTTTGACAGCTATCAGATAAGACCTATAAGAGATCTTTACCTTTCTTGAATAGCAGCTGGAGATCAGCTGACTATGATGGAGTGAAAACCTGGCTTGCACACTGAGAACTACATGCAGATGTCCAAATTTATATGCTTGAATCTGGACCTCAACAGTTTGGGATTGATATTGCTCTGTGGAAGATCTGCCAGTTTCATGCAGAAATCTTGGACATCATAATACCATATCAAAAGCCTTACAGTAATTAAGTGTGGGAAACTGAGTGTACTTTTAAATTTTATTTTATTTTATTTTATTTATTTTATGCCCTGGACTTGATATGTCAATCTTGATTGGCAGGTTCATTCCCCCACGTGCTCTAACACTTGATAGACAAGATTCATTGTCACTTTTCTGATGCTGTATGTTTAGACCATTGATGCAGCCCTATATGCACAATGAAGACATTGTCCAATCACTCTCTAAGGAAGACTACAGTGTCTATTAGAGTATTTCTCTCTTTTAAATGGGATTTTTAATATAAAAAGTTTGCAGAGTAAAATATCTTTAAGACATATACTAGTATAAGTCAGGACAAATGATTGACTGGCTTAATATAGTTCTTATCAACAACTGAACACAAAAACACTGACAAAAAAAATAATTTTCCTTACAGATTAAATGATTATTACTTGAACTATATTAACTTAAAAAGTCAGTAAAAGTCTTTCCATTCCTGGTGGAAGTTTGTGGATAAAATAAAATGTTATCTTTTTGTTTTGGACTCTCTCTAGCATTTGAGAACAAGTATCTGTATGAAGTCCTTAAAATATCTGGACACAAAGAGAAGAGCACACATGTTGGCTCCTTTCCCTTACTCATAAACATGTTAAATGGCCCTCCTAAGTGCTTCAGTTCATTCTTGTTAAATAAGTTGCGGGTTCTACTGAGCTGTGACATGGGGCTTCTGCCTTCTACCATTATCCTAAATGTTGCTTTTGACCTGCAATTTAAAAAAAAATCTAGTTATGATACAGTACATGTGTTTTATTTACATAGCTTCCCAAGCACTCCTTTTCATTACAGTCAGGGCACATTACTGAGAACACATAAGAATGAGCTTGGTCTATGGGGAAGAACTACAAGGAAAGGTAAGGCAAACAATGCAAGAAAGATTTCAGAAAGTGAGCATGTCAGATTGCAAGAATTAAGCTTTGGGATAGGTAAGAAAGGAGCTAGAAGAGAATCATAAAAGAGGTAAAAAAGCACAAGAACAGAAATAACATCACTCCCTAAAGGAGGTAAATTGGGGTGGAAATGTTTTGGAGGAAATGTAAAGAGAAACACTGAAGAGACAAGACTGCAAAGAACAGAGAAGATGCAGAGGGGATAAAAAAAAATCCTCCAAGGGGAGTGTTAGTAGATAGAAGGAGGAAGAAGAAAAATGCATTTATATGAAACACTGCTCATTATTTGAGTAGAGATGGTTATTGCATTTCAAACACAAAAACTTTTTTTCGACATTCTAGGCAGGATTTTTAGCTTTGTTTCCTCAAAACATGAGATATGAATGAAGGCTGTGTTTAAATTACATAAGCATTTGTTTCAAATCATGTAATCTGGCATTAAAAATATATCTGACTGACTTAAAATTTGGTTTCCAAAACTGCTTGCCACTTTATTTTTATGATAAAACTAAATAAATATTTGAACATGACAGTTAAAACTCTCCAAAAAGCATCAGTAAGAAGTAACAGAAAGTTTAATTGAAATAGGTTTACTATGAGTTCAGTTAGATGGAAACAACTTTGATTTTTTGTTAGGGCTAATGCTTTTTTTTTCATTTCTCGTTCTTTCTCTCTGTCTCTCTCTTTTTGGAAAGTCTTTACTTTCCAAAACGTATGCGTTATATACCCTACCTCGTTTTCCCTTGCCAGCTCACAGAATAGTGGCCCTTAAATAGCTACCATCCCATGTTTTCTATTACATTAGAGACAAAAGTGTTGTACACCTTCATTTATGGAAGGGAGGAAATATCTATAAAGCAGAAGGAGCTCCTATCTAATGGACTATCAATTTCCTCTAATATAGATTGCATAGTTGGATAATGAATGGATAAATAATCAGACTTGGAACCATCACATGACTTCAGGAGCTGAATCCTTAACTTCTGCACCCTTAGCAGACTACAGCTTGGGTAACTTAATACTGATTTTGGTTTCAAGAGGATAGCACAATTTTTTTTTTCTTTTTTTTCTTTTCTTTTTTTTCTTTTTTTTTTTTTTTTTCATGAATCACTCAGATGATGCTTTGGTAACCCACTTTTTTCTTAAACAAAAAATATACAAACCTTGAGGAGTTTAAGATTGCATGGATGTAGAAGAGTGATATGTATAAAAAACTATTTCCAGTTCCTTTCTTTAAGATAATAGACATTGATTAAATATATTAATAAGAAGGCATAACATCTGTGTGGGGGACAAGGGGAGAAATGTCAAATTACCAGAAGAAATCTAGAGTACTCAATATGTGAGGAAGAGTTTTCTCAGCATGAGTCTTTTATTGCCTGGCATTTCAGGACATTGTCCAAATTTCTGGCCTCTATTTGGTTCATGTGTCCCCAGAAGTAAACCTGTCAGGAGACAAGAGCGTGGGCTCCAAATGCACTGTCCGCTTTACAGCTTTCAAAGGACTCTGAGTGTCCTGTCATTATAACCTGCAGGTAAGAAACCAATAATACTAAATGGATTAAATACCTTAGGTATATGGTCAATTTTAACATGCCCTAGCCTGGCATTTAAATGTCTAAGATTAACCATTACAATCCAGAATTTATAAGACCATCCAGTTGTATAGCTGCCACAGGTTTTAATACGTTTCTCTAAGCATACTGATGATCAGTGTTGTAAGAAAATGGCTGCAGAGTTGATCCTACACCAAGCAACGAAAAGACGGTGAACACACAAAAGCAAAGACATTGCAAATATTGATGCAACTGTATGTGGGTGGACAGACATATATAGCATCTCCCATGGAGCAGCAACCCCATTGCTGAATTGTTAATGGCTGTCTTCTACTGCATGGAGATGAGCATGGCACTGCCTTCTAATTGGTTTTTATATGCATTTTTACCCTAGGGCAAGGCTTTGTAAATATTCTTAACATTTTGTATATGTTCATAAGAGCATTCTTAACAGCAAAATGAAGCCCCAGACTCACTTTTTGGTGGAATGGAAATCAGTTGAAAATCTGCTCCTAGTGAAAGCCTGGTGCAATTAATATGAATTAATTCACATTAATTGTGAATCATTTCTAGAAGCTGCTCATTGACAACTTTCATGCCAGGAAGTCTAAATGACTCTGTCCTACTTTCCTCAGAGGGAGAGAGTCATTCGTGTAGGTCTTTCTGCAGCTTGAATCCCAGCCTCCACAAAACAGAATGTGCTAAGTAAGGCAGCAGCATTTAGGAGCCTAATGAATGTGCATACGCAAGTATGAAGACACACTTGTAAGCTGGCACTGGTAAGGAAGAGTACATTATTCGATGTATCCTCTTTGAAAAAAAAAATCAATAAAATTCATATACAGTATGCTCATTGTAAAACGACATGTGCTGCATTTAATACTCACTGACGTGACACTTAACAAACAGTCTTGAACTGAGCTCTATTTGCATTTGATTTCTGTCACAGCTTGACAAAAAAGTCTGTTGCTTTCATCTGCTTTTTCTTTTTAACATTTCTAACCAAAGATGCATAGGTGTACCTTACAGGCAGAATAAAAAGCAAAGTGCCCTCTAAAGGGGTCTCAAACCCTTTTCCCTACATGTTTATAATGTACCCCAATGTTCAATCACTTTCGCAACCCAGCAAAGATAACAAAGAATGACTGTAAGAGCTATTGAATATTTTGTGAATTTTCATAAAATATACATGGATAAAAGGGCAGGAAATACAGAATTGTCCCAATTTTGAATAAGGGAACAGTCTTTTAGTAAAGCCCTTGCCCATATGCGATTGTAGTGGGGGCAAGAAAGGATCATACAACCAGAACAGAAGAAAATCTAAAAGCCCCGCAGATCCAGCTGATATCAGGAGATTTGACATAATCTGGACACATGCCATGTCCAGTCCCACAAATCTCAGACATCAAAATAGCAAGTTTTCCCACACAGGGATGCCTTTTACAGATCTGTAGTACAGACTACAGTGGTTGAGGGGTTGCACTTCCAATAGAAACTACCATGCCGGCAGAAATAAGATCAAAGGCTTGACCCTTAGGTTTTGCTAATTTTTTAGGCTTTTTAAAACACTGTTACCATAATTCTGGTGACTGATAAAAATGTGAAATCCTTAATACCATCTGCTTTCATTTCTCTTATGTAAATGTGTAGTCACAATAGCAATGTAATTGCATGAAAACTATATGAGCAAGCAATGACTAGTTCAAATGCTGGCAAGGTTTTGTACGACCAGTTCCTTTTGTTTGAGATTGCTGGTGCTGGTGCAGAGCTTTGATTCCTGCTGGTTTAAAACACCTCCTGGGTGTTCTCCTATGTGCTGGTTTGTCAGAGCTCAGGCAAAACTATCCAGCAACTGCCAGGATTTAAAACTGGGTCAAAAATGTTGCTTACATTCCAAAAGTGAGTTTGAAGTGCCTCAATGCAAAAAATACCAAAAGACTGTGCCTAATTTATCTATACAGGTAAACTGATACATCCAATTTACATAAGAACCTCAATTTCTCCTGCTTAGGTTCCAAACATATCAACACATCAATTGAAATACATGTCCTGATCCTTTTGCCCTTTTTTGCAGCGTAGGAGCCCTGACACTTCCTACAGACATAAACCCTTAAGGTGATCTCAGAGGACTCAGAACATGTACTGATCACACTTAATTCAACTCCAAGCACACTTCAAGAATCATTTAATTGAAAGCTCAGCCAACAGACAAGTGAGCGGTAGCAGCCATGCTCTCCTCATGACAGCTCAGCTAGTAGGGCTTTTACCGAGGAAGGAAAGCCCTGACACTGAGCTATTCCTCACTTTAACAGGATTTGCATTCATAGGTGCTAATGCCCAGAAAACCACTCACATAAGGCTAACAGAACTCACAGAAAATGGTGCCCTCTGTTCTCCTGGACTGCAGCATCAGGACTGCTCAAACCTCCAGTCTCTCTATTTAGATGGGCCATCATTTCCTCTTCCTCTTTCAAATGTTTTTCCTTGAGATTTGGAAATTTCAGATTGACAGCATTCCAGAGTTAGAAGGCAAATCTCAAGTCACAAGCTGCACCAGGGGAGCTTTAAATTGGACATTAGCATGATTTCATTTCATGGAGAGTATGGTCAAGCACTGAAACAGACTGCTCAGGGAAGCAGTGGAGTCACCATTCCTGGATGTATTTCAGAGACATACGGATGTGGCACTAAGGAACATGCTTTGTGATGAGATTCGATAGGTCACGTTGATGGTTGGACTTGATGATCTTGAAGACCTTTTCCAACACAGATGATTCTGTGATTCTAAGACAGAAATGCATTTCCAGAATAATTGGGAGGGGACATATCAGAGAAAGGAAAGCTGTGTGGGAACTGCCAACTTCTCTGTTAGTTTCCTCAACAAGCTTCAGTTTAAAAAAAAAATAAAAAATGGAGAGGAATAAGGAGAGAATAATTGTTTAGGTCTAGTGGCAATATATTCTGAGCGGGTCCACTGGGTTTAGATATCTGGCTCCCTACTTGGGTCATAATTGATAGGAACTGTTTTCAATTTTTAATTCAGTTTGAATTTTTAATTTATTTTGAATTTGGCTGAACATGTGAACATTTGTTTGAACATGGTAACTGTCAGAGGATAAAGATTCTCCAAGAAGACAGGGAAAATGATCAGTAAAATGTAAGGAATCTGGAAGTTAAAGTGGCAGTGGGAATTAGGGGCTGAAATTTTGACCTCAAGTTTTTCTTTGAGTGAGGTCTTGCTAATCTGAGACATTTAGTTACCTTAAAATACCCAGCCACCTTACTACAATCTCTTCAACTGTAAGTAGCTGGTAGTTCTTAGGCCTAGCTCCTAGTTTTGACAGTAGAAATGTTGCCAGATAGAGAATGCAGAGTCAGTCTGCTAATTCAAAGAGATAGAAAATAATATTAATTTTAACAGGAACCTGTTCCATTTGGTCACAGAAAATGGGACTCCATATGTACAGTAACTGAATTATTAAGTAGACAGATTATCTGCCTAAGGACATATTTATTTGGCCCAGAAAAACAACAACAACAACAACAACAACAAAAAACCTGTGCATTGTGTTGTAGTAAATGAGTTCTGGCTAATATAAAGGCACGTTATTTTTTTTCCTCACTCTTTCCTTCTAGCTTGCATTTTGATGATTATTGCTCTAAATATAAGTGTTCAGAAAGAGGATGTGCTGTAGAGATTTATGAAAATGCTTATAAAGCTTTTGATGCACAGTTTATCCCATTAGAGAATGGGGCTCATGTCTGACATGCTTCTTGGGCTCTGGTTCACCCATAAATTGATGAGTTTAAACATGTGGCCACAGCAGCTGGGGACAGTGGGGCTGGCCATGGACATAAACCTAGGCACATGCTTTAATTCATTATGGAATTATGCCCACAGTTATTGGATGAGTGCTATAAATTCTACAGCTTTCTGAATCCATATTTTTCTCCTTGCAAACATTCATGTATAAAGCCACTCTACAGCCAACATTAATTTCAAATTCTGATTATCAAAAGCAGAATGCCTTTGTAATTTATGTAATATTTATTTAAACCATTAAAAGAGGATCTGCTAACAGTGAACAGTGCTAACAAGGTATTACTACTCAAAGGTTTTTAGCAGGAATGAAGCCTTCTTCATAATACAGTTATGTAAGACATTTAGAATCTCTAATTTGCTGAGTTTCATTCAAGTCATGCCACTTATTTTCTGTACAGTTGTACCAATTTACTGATCCCAGTTGAAATGTATTTTTATTGTAAGGTTTCAGTGATAAAACATTCATCTGTTTCTTAATTGGATATACAATTTCCCTGATTCTGTGAGTTTTCGCTATAGCAGGAATGTAATTTCTATCCAGCCTCTTTCTTGTCCTTGTTTCCAAGCTTATCCTTAGTTTCCAAAGGAAATATTAATATATTAATATGTTAATATATTATTTTATTTATTTATTGCAGAGAGAGAGGGGAAAGAAAGTATAAAAGAGAAAATATAAAACCGTACTGAAAACTAGTTCTCTAGAAAATCTGCCTGCATCATAACTTAGTAGATTGTTGCAATTAGATTAAATTAGATATAAACAAAAGTTTAGAACAATACCATCTTTTCTTAAAGGACCTAAAACAATTAGCATGCACAAAGGATAGCCTGTCTGAGGGACCTGAATGTGCCTATGTCATCTTTGGGGATATACACTACGCAAATATCTCCTGCCATATTCACACGTTTTGCAAAACTAATCACTTCTAGATGGAGGCAACTTGAATGTACTCTGTTGACATTTTGCTATTCATCTCTCTGGTAGCTTGTGGACAACTGAGATATGCATACGGTACATATATATATGTATAAATATGTGTATATATACAGTATATATACTATATATGTAGTACATATATATGTATATGTATGCATTACACATATATATATGTGCACACAGACACAAATGCATGCATGTGTTCATGGGTATGTAGAATAAGATATATCTCTGCTTCAGACTGGCGTGCAGATCCAACACCACCGTGCTGTGTGTGCTCTCCAGCTTCCAGCTGGTGTTCGTTCCTGCTGTGCCCTGACCATATGTCAGGATAGTATCACGGCATGCACTCTCTTTTCTCCTTCTCCTGCCCCTCCATGCCTTGGTTTCTGCAGGAGGGGGCCACCTTGTCCTCCAGCACACCTCACTGTATGTAGGGTGGGGGCTTGGCAACCTGTGTTAAGCTGGAGCTGGATGTCAAATGCAGACAATAGGATACAGGGATTATGTTTGTGCAGCTAAACAGAAGAGGACTGGGGAGCAAGTTTAAGGACAGGACCTCTGCCACTACTTAGTTTTAGTTTGCTTCCTGTCTGTCTTAGATTACCCCAGCACCTTTCTTCAAGACAGATATTCTCCAAGGAGGCACCAGTCTTAAGTATTCAGACAATAAGCCAATCTGAAGCCACTTTGTCAGAAAGCCAAGAATCAGTGCCTAACCTGCTTTTGTCTACCGATGAAGACAGGGAGACCTCACAGCTCTGCAAGATGGCAGGAGGACAGGAGCTCAGAGGAGCTCAGAGCTAGAGGTTACAATGGTGTTCAGAGTAGTCAGGAGGCCACAGGTGGGAAGGCACACAGGGGTCAGTTATAGAGAACCTGGCATCTTAGAAGTAGGTGTTACCCACTCTTGAGGGATTTGAGAAAGGCATAAACTTGTGATGAAGGTATTGTAGCGTTAAGGAAGCACAAGGTAAGAGGAAATTTGGAACATGCTGCTGGGGTCATGGTTTGAGGACAGTAGGAGGTGGAAAGGAAAAAAAGAAAGGTGAGAGTTGTGATCACATGAATATTTGAAGTTAAAGGAACTTGAAATTTTGAGGATTGAGTGCTTGGCCATTCCTATCTCTAGCAATGAATATTTATGAATAAAGAGCATTTTCATAAGTGTTAGTCTATATGAGAAATTCTGCTGCTACCACCTAAGGATTGTTTCTGCTAACTTGACTTGAAATGGCTGAATCAAATATCATGTGTTAGATATCCAGCCTGAGAAGTGGACGGCATCATGTAGGAAGAAGTTCAGAAAAAAGGCCAACTAAGGAATGAGTGCCAGACTCCAGAACAAGAGTGGCTATGGCCAGCCTCCAGCACCATACATCTATACAGGTAACCAGTTGTCTTGTAGCTTTAAAATATAAACCAAAAGCTCTAATTCCTAATGCAAACAAAATTACTATAACTGTTGACTCAAAACTGAACAGCAGAGCTAAATTTCTGTCTGTTGATGAAGACTGATATTAATAAGACAGCTTGATTGATATTTATCAATTAATTAAGAGACTTCTATATATATAGTTTTTTTGTTTTGTTTTGTTTTGTTTTTTTTTTAAAAAAAAGACTTTGATAAACTTTCTTTAAGCTTGTTGTGGTAACACTCCTACTGATTTTTTATTTTTATTTTTTTAAGTGGTGGATCAAACTAGATACCTCTTCCCTTCCAAAGCATTTATTTGATTCTGTGAGTTGATCTACATATTTCACACTTTTTTAACTGTAAAAGACTGTGCAACTCAAGTAGTGAAAACACTTGCAAAAGAAAACTGACAGCTCATCGTGTGAAAGAGACCTGTTACTTTTTGGCCTATGTGACTCCTGGCTTTTGGGGCTAGGAAAGGTTAACTGACTTTTTATACGTTATTTAAAAATACTTATATGGAGAAAATGTGCTCAAAATTAAAATCCATAATGTTGTGCATTTCATTAAGAGAGATTAAGATGACTGTATCTTTAGACTGTATTTTGCAGGATAGGTTTTCATTTAAAAGCATGCTCTAGGATATATTCATATGTGATTTCAAAGACATAACTAGTATCAACAAAATGAATCAGTTGCTAAGTTAATAATCATTACAAATTCTAAGATATATTTTTTAATATTATAGCCTATATATGTTAGCACACATGGGGGTACAAACATCTCCGTATTTTTCATTTATCTATGTACTATTCTGTATCTACATACATTAAGTATATTCATATATGTGTATTCCAGTTCCCACTGCAACTAAAGAAGGACTTGCAATTCACTTTAAGGGTAACTGAATCTAGTTGTACCTTG
The DNA here is from genome assembly GCF_011077185.1 of Oxyura jamaicensis. Taxonomy (NCBI): domain Eukaryota; kingdom Metazoa; phylum Chordata; class Aves; order Anseriformes; family Anatidae; genus Oxyura; species Oxyura jamaicensis. Next base: position 159,823,811 of record NC_048893.1, read on the forward strand.
ATAAGGACATATATTACTATTACTACTATTACTACTACTACTACTACTACTACTACTACTGCTACTACTGCTACTACTACTACTACTACTGCTACTAAAAAGTATAACTAGCTCAAATAAAACATGAAACATGTAGGACCAAACTTGAAACCTACTGTTCTAATCAAATTTGGGTCTATTCTCATGCAGCACATGAGCATCCTTATGCAAAGATACTCAGATGTAAATTCATTCTGTTGAAATGCAGGTACCTGAGGTGTCTAAGATGAGTTCATTGCTAGTCTATGGTGAAGAAATGGTACCTGTGGATTGCCTCTTCACTGCCAGAGGGGGCTGTCAACTACAGGGAGTAAAGGATGATTATGTTTCTAATTTTAGCACCTTACTTCAGGTACCAGTATATGGTCTTTTTAACATTGCATAAATGTACATAATCTGTGCAAGTATTTTCTACTCATAATACAGTTGAGGTTAACCAGACTAAAGTATACTTCTAGATTATAAATTCTTGTACATTGTTAAATAAACCATATTGACAGACCAACTGATGACTTGCACAAGGCAATTTTTAATTTTCAAATATAATTCTGCTTATACCATATATCCAGCACCATCAAATGTACTAATGCAGTTTGCCTCAGTATTTAACATCATTCATTCCCTCAACAGTTTTCTGATGATGAAAAAATATTGTTTTACCTATTGTACAAATAAGAAATGCATTGCTACCTGACTTGCAGGAAATAGCAGAGGGCACCAAACTTGTGTTTGTTACCTAAGTGACTGTTTCTTTACACCACCATCTGTGCATGATAATAGAAAGGGTTTTTTTTTTGTTGTTTTTGTTTTTTTTTGTTTTGTTTTTTAATTTTATGCATTAATGTATGCTGTCAGACTTACTTTCCTAAAAAACACAAATTTTCCACTTGTGACATCATAACTGGTTGCTCTGGGAATTACTATGATGCCATGAAATGATTTAGGGTGAAAGATAGATAAATTCTTAACAAGCAAGTATATTCTCATGCAGCTATAATATTGTCATGTCCCTAATGATAAAAATGATAGAAGAAAAAACAGAAGCTACATGACACACAGACAAAGTGTTTTTAACTAGAACATTTTTCAAAGTTTTCCAGAAGACATCAATTGCTTTTTAAGCAAATTATTTTGTACAGAACTACAATGGGACCATTACAAAATGCCCCTCTTCAGCTTACAATTAGATTAATAATGTAACTGAGGGCTTGAATCTGTGCACATTCTTATTCAACAAGAATATCAGTCCCCATCAATTTACTGCAAGAAAAAAAAAAAGCTCCTCGAAAGTAATTTGCACACAAACATCTACCCTGCAGTGTCTCCAAGCTCCAAGTTTTCTCTTTCCTGAAGAGTAATATTTTATCTCCTTTTTGAAAAAAAAGGAAATCTCTCTTTTTAAATCATTTAAAAAATAAAAAGAGGTTAAAAGTATTTAATATGAAATCTGATATATGAAATTGAATAACAAAACAGATTATCCAGAAGTTCCTCTGATATACTGATAATTTTATATAATAAAGTTCCAGATCTGGGACAGTTTAAGCTATATGAAAATTATATCCACTGGAATAAATGGGAATGAATTGACAATCTTCCTTTTATTTATAGTTTACAAATACTGGGAGCTGTGAGGTTCCCCCTCACGTGTGGAAGTCAAGTCCACTTACAGAATCACAGAATCATTTAGGCTGGAAAAGACCTCTAAGGTCATCTAGTCCAACCTTAACACTTCTCTGGCAGAATAATAGCAGAATAGTAGCAACAATAGGAATCACAAAGAGAGCAGGGTTTGAGCATTCTTTAAAAGCATGTTACCACTCTCCATTAGAAGGAGGAAGCATTCCTCCTTTGTTTGTCATATCTTTTCCAGGAGCAAT
>NC_048893.1:159825739-159852859 GCF_011077185.1 Oxyura jamaicensis
GGAGGAAGCATTCCTCCTTTGTTTGTCATATCTTTTCCAGGAGCAATGTCCCTGGTTTAGATGTTTATAGTTGGGGGATATGATTTCATGTAACAGATTGCGCACATGCCGATCTCAGTGCATTTAAAGTACTTCAAGCCTAAGTAGCAGCTACATATGCAGGAAGGGAGCCTATATCCATGTTTAGATACAGATGTTTTATAAACACAATATTAGAAGGAAATCTGGCACCTATTGACATTACTGGCAGTTCTTTAACTGGGCTAGAACAGCACCCTTCAAATGCAGATGAGTGAAAGGAAGATGCTTTGCATTTTACAGTTATGTATGCTACCTGGCTCAACTATCTTTTATACTGACTGGCACCTCTAAGCAGGACTGGAATACAAGTAACAATAATAGAGAAGTGAGAATCATCAAAGAAATTGGCCATAGTATCGGCTTTTACATTTGTAATGCTTTGCATTGTATCTGTAAATTCAGGGTATATGAATCAATCAGTTACATACTACTTAGTCTTACTGTAACACCAGGGGATGATTCCTGAAATTTCAATGCTCTAGAAATGCTGTATAACCTCAGGGGAAGGTTTCATTGAGAGTGCTTAGTATTATCAGTATTATCAACTCAACATTCTTCAGTTTCAGAAAAGACATGTTTAATCTCTTTTAAATTACATGGACTACCCAAGGAATAACTTGTTCTAAAAAATAAACTGAGCTGATTTTGGATCTGCAGGATCTTCCTCATTTGTTACCAGCCAATTCTTTGATAATATCTGAGGTAACCAGGAACTCTCTCACCTGCCTAGCTCTTACTGTCATTATCTACCTCTCCTTCACATCTAACAATTACATAAACTAATGACTCCTGAACTAGTGGAATGACTGAGTTTATATATTTTTACAAGAATAAAACAGCCAGATTTGAGTTTGCTGGTGGAGACTGGAACAGATATCCTAAGCTCAGTGAAGTTTAACTTTTAAGGTAAATATGCTGAATCTTTACCCTAAGAACAGCAATTCTTCTAGTGGATAAACAGAAAACACCAGCTTTTTCTATTTCCACTTACAGTTCCTGTCAAATACAATCTAGCTGGCATATTCTTGAAACACTTCCTAAATGGGATGTCTTAAGAAATACAGATGGAAGACCACTCAGTTTGTGAATTCTCCCAAGCATAAAATGTGGAACCAGCATGAGAGATTTTATAAAATTGCTGGGAGAAAGGGGATCAGACAGACCTGCAGAGTTTCACAGTGGAAACCTTATTCTGTGGAAGACTTTGACACCTTGATATTTGCAGTGACGATTTGGAGAGTCTAAGTCCTGGGGTGTCATTATTTAGATGCCTATTTAGTATCTGCTTGTTAGCATAAATATAGAAACTAACACATTATCCTCAGCCACATAACCTGAAGACTTCACATGATTTTTATCCTAATTGACCAACTTGAAGAATTGTCATATGTGTTTCCTTTTGGACCTAAATAATGGACCAAGATCTAGATGACCCTTCAATTTTCATAGTTTTGATGTTTTCTCTTCTATGCCTCCTAGAAGGATATCAGAAATGGTTTGGATATTTACCACTTTGGTATTTCTTTACCTCTACTTCTGAGAAAAACAGATTAAATTTAGGTGGATCTGTGAAGGCATACATCATAAAGAAGAAAAGTACAGAAAGGGATGTCTGAAGTTCTAGGGTGAGCTAATTTAATTTAAATCATGCTTTGACCATATGCTTTACATAGGTCATATTTGAACATATGCTTTACATAGATCATATTGTAAGATTTTCTGTCACAAGTATCTAAGTAATTCAGCTATGACAATAATCAACAACATACACAAATTTAAGTTTTAAGAACCTTAAATGAAAATCATCATTAATGATTTAAGTACCTAAAAATAAGAATGCTATTAGATTTATTATTATTATTGCTACTATTTTTGTTTTGATTTAGATGCAGTATTAAAAACACCACATCCTTGGGCAGAGGGACCATGACCCAGTGGCTAGAGGTTTAAGATCATAGGAAAACACAACCATGAATAATCTAAAACTAATTTCAGGATGAGAAATGCAAATAACTCTTGCTGGGCAAAAAAAGCATATTTTCCCCTTAACTATGCCTAATGGTCTAATGGTTCCCTCTAAGCAAGAAAATGCAGTTTTCTGATGTAGTTTGTTTTCCCTATAGTTCCTTTACTTATTGGGTATACATATCTTTACTAGGCTATGGGGTTTCTCTTTAATTTCTGCAGTAACTGTGATTTCAAATTTAGATTCTGGATGGAACTCTCTTGGTCAAATTACAATGCCATGTGTTTCATAAATTGCATTTGTAGCTGTTAGCCTCAGCAGTTTGCCTCTCAGCAATCATGGAACTGAATATTTTTAAGAATGTAATAAACACCATCCACACATACCAAGTCCAGATGATGTTTCCAGTAAAAGCATTTTCAGAGTGCTCTGGTCCAGCTACTGTATTTTACTGGAGTGAAATGTACTTTTACTCTTTTTACTAATGCTTTCCCCACTTGGCATGCAATATTCCAAAATATTTAAAGTTATTCATCACTTCTTTACTTTCAATGTCATTTCCTTGTGTTAAGAAAACAAATGGGGTCATCTGTGTATATATCTTTAGTCCTCAAGGTTTGTCTAGTTATAATTTAATCCTGCAAAAAGTAGTGAGTTAAAAAAAATCAGTTACTGAATACATAGCGCATCAGAAACATTTTGGTGGAGCTTTTCACCCCTTCTTTGTAAAGATATCTACCCCTTAAATCATTTAATATTACCCTCATAACGTTGCATAAAATACAAGTTACATAAGAGAGTAACAGCCATGGTTTTGCCTTACAGAGCTTGTTTTCTCTAATCAGCACATAACTACAGAGCTCTCTGAGGTTCCATCTGGCATTTTCAAAGGCTTAATCATCTGTTTTCCTGCCCAGCTACAGCTGATATTCTGATATGGCAGTTACTTTACTATGATACTCCCTGATTTCACAACATTTCTCCAACATTTAACCAGATCTTTGTTATGATTTGTGAATATTATGGCACTGTGCAGAGACATTCTTACTAATTTTGTTGTCCCTTTAACTGATTTAAATACTTACATATCCTCCACTGTAAAGGTATCTATTGAGCCTTTGTATTCGAACTTCATTAAAAAGTATCTAGTCATGTGGATAGTCCTGGTCTTTTGACGACCCGCTAGTTTATCATCCTATATTGTTTTACTAACTAGTTTTATCCTGGACACTCCTGCAAACTATCCTTCAGGACCACTTCATCTTTTTATCACATCTAACTTAAGTTAATCCTACTGCAGGTATATGCTATTACTGTGCTGAGACACCATGGAAAGGATTTCATGTGCAACAATATTTTCTCTAAAAGTCCAAGATCTTGCCCTACTGTCATGTCACTAATTAAGTTTTATGTATACTGTTACTTTCAAGCATGTTTATTATGCTTAACAAATAATATCATCTGTTGTTTATATATTGCTTCTTAGCAACCGTATGCTCACATCAAAGTTTTGACCAAATGTCTCTGTACTCCAAAGGAAAGCAAAAGAACTAATAAACTTTTGAACCCAGCTGGTATGAAGTTACAGCTGGTTACTTTATAAATGGATCATTGCAAAAAGTTTAGGAAGACAGGTATCATCCTCTTTGAAAGCCATATACGATTCTTGTATAATTGATATTTTCCAAGAGCCAAACTCTCTGAAAAACCCAGCCAGTTAAAAAAAAGAACAACAAACAAACAAACAAAAAAAATCATGTCTTTGACTGGTATTAGGGTTTTTCATAAAAGAAGCTTTTCAGAGTTTCTACTCCTTTGCCTAGATTATAAAATAAGAGTGCTGGAAGACTCCCACTGAGAACAATCTGAGAATCAACACAAGACCCAGCACCATCAGTGCTCTGATCCCAGAGGAGAGGCAGGTAGAGAACTGGAAGAGAAATGTGTGCTTTAATCTTTCTAATGCATCTTTCCTTCTGTGAACATGCTATGTTGTATCCCACACACTATTTAAAACTTTGGCTGTCTCATAGTCCCTTAAATGCTATTGTTATGCTGTTAAAAAAAAAAGCTGAAAATTTTACCAGTGTCAATTAATTGGCAGCTACTGCATTAATCATTACTTGCCAGAGTGCTTGCATCAAATTTGCACCCAGCTAACATGGCCTTTAAAAATTCTGTGTTTAGAAATGTCCTGAGTTCAGCAGCAGTTGCAAATACTATGATGTTTCTAAGGGTAGTTGGTTAAGAATTCCTAATGAAAGTTTGTATTAGAAATACCCCTTCTCTTTCAGACCTGAGTGATCTGTGGACTGCAGGTATTACAGACTTCATATTGTACCCAAGTGTGGTGTTTCTTTTTTTTTTTTTTTTTTTTTTTTTGTATCTCTGGTAAGTGAAGAACAGGAGACAATCCACTTTTTATATGGTGTTTATTAATTGATCCCAATGGGATTGTCCCTCTGTCATCAACATCCAGTTTAGCTCCTGTTCCTCCTTTTTGGTTTTACACTCATATTTCTCATGATGTTTGTTTGCAAATGGTTGAAAGTACCCTGATGTCTGGACAAATGAATAAACATCGATCTTACACCTGCATGCAGGTATAGAAAGATATACCCATTTATGTACTTTAGCTACTTGCTTATTAGTCTTTCATTCTATTGTTACAGCTGGTAATGTGAAATCAGTCTGGGAAAAATGAGTTAGTAACTGACATATTAAAGTCAATACCATTCTATGCTTTTTTGCCAATACTGTGTACAAAATTTAATCCACATATTTATTCAGCAATTTTCCTTCAGAAAAAAAAAAAAAAAAAAAAAAAAGATAAAGTATTGCAGTGTAAGCCATTTAAATCTTTTTGTGTTTATGTTTGTACAGGAATCATTCCATACTCCTTGATGGACTTTCACTTCTTTCTCTGCTGGTGAATAACAACAGCAGGATAAACTGTACCTGTGTCATCTTGCATTTGGTGGTCGGGGAAGACTGAGAGAAAGGTTCTATAAAACAAGACAGTTTGCCTTCCCAACAAAGGTACTTCCTGTTTTCTCATTTGATCCATCAATCACAGAGCTTAAGCACAAAAATCTGTCAGGTACTCTTGAACTATATGTTCATTTGCTGAGTTGTTAAAATGCTTCTCAGATAAGAGTGTTTTAGTCATTTAGAGGCCACTTCTGCCACCAGTAGTAGCATTTTTATCTTACTAAGCCCCATTTACTGATGACACCACAAGTCATGGTCAGAAGTCCAGGCAGAGAAGGAAAACAACAAAAATCAACAGGAATTTAGTCTTACTGACCTATGCAAAATCCATAGGTATATGGTATGGTGCCTAATTAATATACAACATCACCTGTCAGTAGAGGCACTATTCATTTACTCCTCAGCTTGTTCAACAATTTGAATTATCAAAGGTTAAAAAAAGGAAGATCCTTTCCTCTCTGCAGTAATCAAAAATCTCTCATACAATAACACAAGCACTCATGCATCCATTTAGTACGAAGAGATGCCAACGTATCTTGACCTTCCACAGAGGACACCCAAAAAGATATCACACTGCTCCAATATGCTGCCTGCCTAAATGCAGGTACTTTAATTTAGATGCCTAATCAGCTTAAACTTCTTTTTTATGGACAAGGGAGAGAGGGCATTTCCAGCTCAAGATATAATCTTCGGTGAGTTGAATAGCCTCTACAATAGTCCTGTGGGAGTATATGGCAACTGTGCTTCCACCTTGGCTATCTCTTATTGCCTGAAATTAAACAGGGTAGATGCAGATCTAATAGCCTCAGGTGATGTGGGCTGAATTTACCTTGTGAGCATCAATCTCCATGCAAAACTTTCAGAAAGCTGCAAAAGGTTCAAGTAAAAGTTTTGGAGTGCTAAAACAGCTTTTGTTTGTTTGGTTGGTTGGTTGGTTGGTTGGTTGATTGATTGGTTTGGTTTGGTTTGGTGTTCAATACATGAAAAAAATGAAGTCCTATATTGTACCGCTCCCAGGTTTAAAAAGAAAAGGAGAATGGCACTTGATTCACAGTATATTGAACATTGCATCTCACACAACAACTAAAGCATTCTTTTCCAGTACCCTGTGCTCACATGTTGTGGTTGCTAATGCCATAGAAAATCCTATAAATCAGGAATTCTCTGACTGATCTAGGAAGCCAGTTTTATGCTACTGGCCCCTTCTCTTTTCTTCAGGGTTTTAAGTGTCTTTCAATATATTAATAATTTTATTTTTCCATGTAATTATTATTCCCTGAAATTCACATCATTTCTGTGAGCACGCAGTACACTCTGTCCATGAACATTCAATTTTTCACAAAAGTTTGAGAACCCCTGTTACCTATGCATGGGACTGTAATGCACATACACTTTAGTGGACTGAAGAAAACACCTATTGGTATTAGAGATGCCCAGTGCTCTTTATAGCTCTGGTGTTTTTTTAGTTTCTTTCTGTTACTGTTAGGACAACAGACCCAATCCATTTCTGGTACAGCTACTCTGAAGCCAGTGAAGTTACTTCAGGGATGAATTTGACCCATTTTAAGCTTTTCAAGAACCTAAGTAACAACAAATGCCACAACTCTGCCACAGCTCGATTGTTGTTCAGCAAAGGGATGCGCAATACATCTTTGTCTTCTTCCTGCTCATAACGAGCAGTGTAGGTCATCTGCATCATTAACATTTGCAGCTGATGCATTTGCGTAGTCTGTATACACTTCTTGGAACTGCACAGACCTTCTCATTGTTTTCAGAACCTTGATTTTTCTTAGCGTTATCATCATCCAAATGTATTTAAGGATGAAACTATTAGAAACACAATTGGTGAATTAATGTCATGAGGACTGCTGCTGGCAGCTCATCAATTTTTGATATGCCACTCAGACAAATGAAACATAAGCCACCCAGAACAAGGGGACCTTTTGACACTTCAAAGGAAACCCCTATGGGTGGTTTCCTCTTGAAGCTGCACTAAACTGGCTCAATCTCCTCAGCTGGAAGCTGCCAATGTCTCATTAACCCCTAAACAGGCCCTGCATGAGCTTTTCTTTTCAGCTATAATTATGCCATGCACTCCTGTTATGCTGTACTGAATTGCAACACTGTCACCAGCACATTATAAACATCCACCCTAATTGAAAAGCAGATTAGACTCGTGTTAATTAGCCAAAAAGCCCGCCCACTTGCATGCATTATGATTGCCTCTTAAATACCGAGGATGTTGAAATCCCTCAGAAAGACAAGGCAGACTTAATTGCAATAACCTGCAAATTAAGTTTAATTTACTTTAAATTTACCGGTTTAGCAGGCTCATTTGATGGTGTTAATGTTCTAGCAAATTAATTATCTGAATTAGTCATGCCTGGTGGAGTTTTGCAGCAGAATACATTGTACAGTGGCCTATTAATAACAGACAAACAGGACAGGATTAATGAGAAGATTATGCTAAAGTTCTTTTTTGAAAACAAGGATCTTGCATGAATTCAAATATAATCACCAAAGTGCAAATACAGAGAAAGAATATAAACAAACTGAAATTTATTACACTCTATGGCATGCCATCAAGAAACAGTAAAACATTACCCGTGAAATATTTGATAGAAAGAGGCCTCTTCTATGCACTCAAGTAGATCACTTCTCACAGCAAACCATTTCCCATTAACTGGTATCTCTACCAGACTTCAAATACGTAAGTGCTTTCAAGAGTACTTGTAGTACAGAGAGAGAGCAGATAAATAAATTAGAAATAACATCTCATAAGTTAATTCCATAGTCCACTTTGTGGCTTATGAGGCAGTAGAATTGCCTTTTTGTATTCCATTGCTAACCACTGTCTGCTCCAGTTGAAAAAAAAAAAAAAAAAAAAAAAAGAGAGGGAGAGAGAAAGGCCTCCATGGAGACAGAGCTGCAAGTAAACTGTAAAAGAAACATCCTTGCTTGGCTCTGCTGCCTATAAAAATACAACAGGAGGGGAAAAAACCCTCTACTAATAGACTTTGGAATAGCTCTCAAAATAAAGATATAATTGGTCTTGTAAACAATGTCAAGGTACAATCATTCACCCTGCAGAAAGTGTTGGCTGACACTGGGAGAAATGAAAATAGCAGTGAAAAATATCCTTTTTAGCTGGTCTGGATCATGAAACCTTAGTCTGCTTATGTACTAAGTGTTGCCTTTTCCATTAGGGTCCACAGCCATCCCAAATATAATGAGGTATATTCAATTCAACTCTGTATCCCTGTGGAGGGCAGGAAAAGCCTATGGGAGCACAAAAGATAATCCTTGATGAGTATGAACTGAATGTGATTGAATATAAAATTCTGGATTATTGATTGGAATCTGTATGTTAAAGCCATAATTCACTGAAAGGAACTGCTTCTCTCATGTTGGTTTCAAAGGGCTTCCAGGCTCTTGTATGGTAAGTACCCTTTGAAAAAACCCAAATTTATATCATTCTTGCATGTACTGCACTGCATGGAAAATAAAAGTGTCACCCCATGGAAAGAAAGACTGAACAATGCATTCCTTAAAAACAAATTATCTCATTAAAGAAGGAAAGGTTTGGTGAGAGAAAAAATATGCATAGTTGCTTTATGGGACATATTTTAATTTTTGAAGAAAAAAAAAAAAAAACGAAAATAAAAAAATGGTTTCAATATATTTTTTGTATTGTACTGATATATCATGTAGACCCTTTCTGCTTTCCTTATTATTTCTTTCCCTCTCTCTCAAATAAAATTACAGTTTGAAGCACTAAATGAAACTGGCACAAAAGCAGCCATTATTAAAACTGGGCTGAAAACGGGAAAAAAAAAAAAAATCTGTTTTAAAAGGCTTGTACATGAAGGGCTGAGATGACTTTAGTAAGAACCCATAGGGAATAGGAACTACACCAGGAAGGAAATGGATTCCTGTGACACATAAACAAAAGGCAAATGACTAATATATTTACATATAACATGTAGTGTATTCATTGCACTCCATGGTGACAGAATTGTTTATTTCATTTATAATTTATACAGCAAAACCTTATTATATGTGTAACTAATTTGCCTGATGATAATATACAGTAGGAGATTAGGTTTCCATTATATTCTGTCATTAAGAACAAAAGATTTTCTTTTTTTTTTTTTTTTTTTTCTTGGTTCCTATCCCACAGCACACACCCTACATGTGAGTATGTTTTTCTTAAATCATTACAATGCTGAGTTAAGTAGAAAGTAGCAAGGAACTTCTAAAAAAACCCTACAAAATCTCTCACACATGAATCCACTTTAAATACTCTTTACTTCCAGAATTTCTTATTATATCAGTAATGACAATATACAAAGAACCTCTTACAGGTGATGTGTATGCACCAAAAAAAGAAATGTCAGAATAAATATAGGTTCCAGAAGAGCTCTGCTCTGAGAAGAAAAAAAGAATCAAACATTTTACCAGAAGCAGCATTAGAATATGTGACTAGACAGTTCATCTCAGACTACAGGGAGCGGGTGGGTAGGCAGTGATGAGGGAATTATCTTGATGTATTTTCCACTGTGGCACACAAGACAGTGCAATTCTCTGAAAGGAATTGTTAGCACCAAGCCAGTAATTCCCCTCTGTGGTATTACAAAGTGTGTGCATTACAAAGGGAGGGAAGTCGCTTGCAAAGTACTATGTAGGTTTCCAACACTAAAGCACATATGACCTTGAATTAATTCAAATATGCTTATCAAAATATGAATGCTGGGTCAGAAGCACATGCACATGTATATATTTTGAACTCATTTCTTTTTTACCCTTTGGAAGAAAAATTCTACTCTAACAAATTTGTTAGGATGCATAGCTGCTTAACCCTTTGAAAATCTAATTTGTATTGTACAGTGAATTGCAGAAAAAGATAACCAAAGAGAAAAATGTTTTTAAACAGCAGGATGATATTTTCCTGTTTAACTCAGTGCTTTTAAGCATCTTTGAAAATAATAGGTCACAAAAGTTTAGACTAAAACGCTGTGTGAATCTTTGGTAGTTTCAGAAGTGTATGCTAATATAAGACCTTTATTTGGATAAAGTGTAACCATTATTGAAGCTGTTCATGAAAAACTAAAACCTTTTACTACCTAAGTTAACATAACACACAAATATCTCTACAGGGATGGCCTACCAGTCATCAGATCCATAGTTTGCTGACTATGAGCGCTGAAAAGCTGGAGAGTTCAGTGAGTGTGTGAGAAAATGCATCTCAGCATGCAGACAGTGAGCAGGTAAGGAACACTGCATGCTTTTGGGAGCAGTCTTTGGGAATCTGCGTGTGCTCCAGTACAGTCTAGGAGGTAATTAGCTGGAAAGCAGCTTTGCAAAGAAGGACTGCAAAAAGGTGTTCTGGTGGACAGCAAGTTGACTATGAGCCAGCAATGCGATCTTGCAGGGAAGAGGACCAACAACCTTGCTAGCTGTATTAGGCAAAAGGTAGCCAACAGATTGAGGGGATGATCCTTACCCTCTACTCAGTACTGGTGAGACAAGTTTAGAGTGCTGGGTCTAGTTCTGGGCTCCCCCAGGAGAGACACAGACATACTGAATCCAGTTATGTACAAGGAAGGTGACCAAAGGATCAAAGTATCTGACATGGTGGGTGAGGCTGAGAGAGCTGGGACTGTTCAGCCCGGACAATGGAAGGCTTGGAGGGATGTGGTGAGGAGGGATAAAGATGGAGCCAGACTTGCTTCAGCAGTGTGCAGTGACAGGACAAGAGGCAATAGGCACAAGCAAACACAGAAACTTTTAGACTTAACTCTTCTTTACTGTGAGGGAGGTCAAACACTGGGACAGGTTGAGCAAGGTTGTAGAGTCTCCTTCCTTTGAGATATTCAAAACCAAAACATGCTCCTGGAGAATCTGCTCCAGCAATTCTTTCTTGAGCAGGTGGTTTGGACTAGATGATCTCCAGAAGTTCCTTCTGACCTCAGTAATTGTGTAATTTTGTGGTTTTGAGATCTTTTCTGGACTCAACTGTAATAGAGGATTCCATCCCTGAACCCACAAATGCTTCACAGCATTAGCTGTCTTAGATTATCACACAGGAAAAAAAAAAAAGTAACTAAAAGAGCATTAGTTAGAAAAGCCAATGGGCAATTACAAGACCTTGTATCAGGTTATGTCTTTGAAAAGTCCAAAAACCTTGACAAAATCTGATTTTCACTATTTTCTAGCCTTCCAGTATCATTACAATTTAACACTTGTGCTGGAAACCATATAATATACGATATCCTCAAGTAAAATCTGACTACTAAGTGTTCTACTAAGTGACTACTTCAAAACATTCAAGGAAATAGAGCTTCGGCACAAGTCAATGAAAAGTGCTGAATATATTTCTTAAAAGGCATTATGCTAATCTATTTATCTAATTTTCATATATCAGCTGTCATTTGAAATAAACTGCTAGAAATAGAAGAGATTTGTACTAGGTTTTGTTGTTGTTTTTTAAAAATAGCTTAATTCTCAGTAAAAGCAGCATTCCCACCACTAACTGAAAGTCCAGAGGTATTAGTTTGATCACAGAGGTATGCTAAAGTGGTGATATTAAACTGCCTACACAGGACCTGAGCATGGGTCCTGGTGAGACAGAGCAGAAGGGAATTTTTATGAAGAATATTGAAGGTTGAAGGGCTTTGGTTGAATTTTGGAGATTGTATTCTTCATGCAAATAGATTTAAAATGCTTGAGCATTCAACTTGTAGTCTCCAACTGCACTCAGCTGAATAAGTCCCCAGTCCTATCAAGGCTGCTCTACTACTGTGCAATATATACAATTTATTAGACTCCAACACACAAGGAGCATAAACCTCCACTGGAATACATAAACCTACTGGATTATGCAGGACTAATACTTCTGCAGGGTTTTGTGCAGGGTGGAAAAGGTCTAAAGATCTCAAAGCATCACAGAGATGCTTCTTCTGCCAAAGATTGAATTTACACAGTATTAAGAAAAGAAGGGCTTGAGGGATATTCACAACAAACCACATCATGTTTAGGGTGCTGTTAGCAACCTAGATTTCCTGCTGGGAAAAGAACTAAATTCTTCCAGGAGATGCTTCAGAGCAACTAATTCTGACTATAGAGGTCACTGAAGCCTCAAGCTATACACTTAAAGGTAGCATTAACACGCCATCTGGTATTTTAAATGTGGCCATAAAAAAAACTTGTCTAAGAATCAACATAAAACTACACACATAGTCACTGGCATCAGAATATTTTCTCCATTATTATCCTTTCTTTGTACTGTGTCATAAGGTAAGGAAACCACAGGTTTTGACAAAATCTTCTGACATTTAAGTAAACTGAATCAATAATAATTCAGTGTCATACCGGAAGATGACTCTTGCCTTCTTGCATTCAATTTCATAAGAAAACTTTAGTAGCGTCAATGTTTTTGTGATTGCAAAGGACTTTTCCATACTCGTATTCCATTTCCCTAAACACCAGATAAACATACACCAGCAGTAAAGCCCTGCCAAGACTGCAGTCTAATCTGAAACTATTCCATTTTAGTTGGTGTGATTCAGGCTAAAAACCACTTCAACTAAAAAGACAACTGGGCCAAAAATATGACAAACAAATGAAAAAGTAAAAACAAACAAACAAACAAACAAACAGAAAAGACTGTGAGAAATGTAACAAACCACTTGAATTAAATCTGCATGGGAGCAGATTCTTCCCACTTAAAGTTCTGCACTTATCTGATAAGCCTGATGTAAGTGATGATAGGCACCCAGTCTAGTTATTAGAAAATAATGCTAACGCAGTTCAGAGGATAATTTGGTACAACAAGTTGAACTGATCTCTGGAGGGGCTTATTTCTATCCATGAAACTCAACATGAGCTGGCAACATGTGCTTGCAGCCCAGAAAGCCAACCGTATCCTGGGCTGCATCAAAAGCAGTGTGGCCAACAGGGTGAGGGAGGTGATTCTCCCCCTCTGCTCTGCTCTTGTGAGACCCCACCTGGAGCACTGCATTGAGCTCTGGGGCCCTCAACACAAGAAGGACATGGAGGTATTAGAATGAGTTCAGAGGAGGGCCACAAAGATGATCAGGGGTCTGGAGCATCTCTCCTATGAAGACAGGCTGAGAGAGTTGGGGTTGTTCAACCTGGAGAAGGTTGCAGGGAGACCTTCCAGTACCTAAAGAAGGCCTACAGAAAAGCTGGGGAGTGACTCTGTCAGGGAGTGCAATGATAGGACAAGGGGTAATGGCTTTAAAAAACAAGAGGGTAGGTTTAGATTAGATATAAAGAAGAAATTCTTCATTCAGAGGGTGATGAGGCTCTGGAACAGGCTGCCCAGAAAAGCTGTGGATGCCCCATCCCTGGAAGTGTTCAAGGCCAGGCCGGATGGGGCTTTGGGCAACCTGATTAATGGGATGTGTGCCTGTCCATGGCAGGGGGGTTGAAACAAGGTGATCTTTAAGGTCCCTTCCAACCCAAACCATTCTATGATTTTATGATTCACTCTAGTTTGGATTTGATTTGGGGGGGGGGGGGGCGAGGGGTTGCATTAGAAAAAAATGGTTATTTCTACTAGATCCATCTCTGAGCAAGAATATGGAGTCTGAGATCCCTTTTTACTGCAGTTGCCAAGATCTTCATTTCTTCTATGTTTGAATAAAGTTTCTTTCCTACTCAACACCAAAGAAACATGACAGGTATTAAGAGCACCACTAATGAGGTTGTGTTAAAAGGTCATAAAAGTATTAGCCACTTATGCAGGCCTTTTGTGTCAGGAAAAAAAATAAACTAGTGAAGCAGACAAGGAGAGGCAGTAGAAGATCTAGACTGAGACCCATTATCTGGAAAGTGTAACTATTGTATCATTTCCTTGAGACCACCAAATGGAGGTGATCACGAATAACCTGGACAACACTTCCCACACAAAAATTCCCTGCAGCAGAAGACGTGAAGGCATTCTGCTGCAGACAGGCTCTTTTTACCTAGTTGTTTGGGGTTCCCCCATGGACCAAGTTTGTATAGTTCAAGTGGGAGGACAGCTGTGCCAGTACATGACCTGGAAAACAGGTGTTGCAGTTAATTACTAAGAGCAGAGGCAGATACAAGATACCTGTTCACATGGGAAGAACTATGACTATTGGTATTAAGGAGATGATTCTGAGTACTTATATCCCAAACAACTGAAAATCATTGAATGCTTATTTTAATTTCTCATCTCCCAGCCTTCATCCCTCGTAATTTCCAGAGATTTTATTTACAAACTTTGTTGTCAATGGTGTTATATCATTAAGGTTTCTCAAAGAGACGTAGGTATTTTTGTTCACTGAGTGACTGAGCTCCTTAGCTGTGGTAAATCAGCATAGCTCATATGGCTTTAACAGAGGACTCTTAGCTCTATTACTTTAAATCAGCAGATAATCTGGCTGTATAAAATCCATTCTGTATTCACTTAGCCTTTGCTGGAAATATTTGAAAGAAACTATAAAAACTATACCTTTTTTTCCTGTCCATCCTCACTGATTTAAAAAAAGACTCAACCTCTAGAGAATTTTAATTTTTATAATAGTTGTATGTGCTCTTAACTATATAGTAAGTCTGTAGTCACATAAACAATGTTATATTCTGTGAAACTTTCATCCAAAATAAAAGAATCTCAGATACTTTGCACTTAGAAACAGCATTCTTTTCATACTAGGCAGAGGTGCCCAGGTGCTGGCAGTGGGGACTCCTCTGTGAGGAGCGGCCGGGACTGCCCCATGCTGGACACAGCCGGTTCCTGACAGCTCCAATGGCCCCACCAGCTGGGCCCAGCATCAAAGATGACAGCACCTCAGTAAAAGTGGATTTAAGAATGGGCAGAAAAAGCCAAACAGGCAGAGGGGGAAAGAATAAAAGTGAGTAGTGCAACACCAAAGTCAGAGAAGAAGGAGGGGCTGGAGGTGGTCCAGCTGCCAGAGCAAAAATTTCCCTGCAAACCCTTGGAGACCATGCTGGAGCAGATATGAACAGTGCAGTACATAGAGGACCCCATGGCTGAGCAAGTGCATATTTCTTCAAGGAACTGCAACCTGTAGAAAAGCCCACACTGGAGCAGGTTTATTCTGAATGATGGCAGCCTGTGGAAAGCCCGCTCTGGAGCAGTTCTGGAATGACTGCAGTCCATGGGGACAACCCACACCGATTTGACCCATGATCAGTTTTCCCCAAGTCAAGTCTGTGTTGCATATGGGGATGATGGGTTAGTGATCTTCGTGTCTTTATCTTGACCCATCCTAATTTCTGACCTGTTGAGGCCCTGTCCTACTGAGGAGGGGGAGTGAGAGAATGACTGGCTGGGTGTGTGACAGTGGCCAAAGTCAATGGCTGGGTGTGTGACAGCAGCCAAAGTCAACCAGAGTATACCAGTATACTGCTCTAAAATGGAGTTGCTAATTTACTGCTTTGATATCTGGTCTCCATATTTCCCTAATCCAAATATTTATATTGAAATAACACAGAGATAATTCTATTCATGTATCTACTTACGTTTGATAGACAGATTATTGAAAAAGTTCCTTTTGGAAGAAATTGAAGTCTTCAAAAACCTGGGTCAAGTTTATGGTTTCAGAAAAAGAAATAGGGATTATGTTTTGATAATATCTGAAAATACTATTTTGAGACTTTGGAAACAAATGTTTGCTTTTCTTGAAATTTTTCACTTTGCCTAAGAACTGACCTTCAGTTTAAGACAAAAAAATATATATAAATATGTATTTTTTCTCCAGTACTGCTGAATATACAAAAAAATCTTTTTTTTTCTTTTTTTTATTTATGCTGAGCAAAATCTTTTTAGTTTACTCCCAAATAATTTACAGATTTTTTTCTTAACTAAAACAGGAAAATTTTACATTGTTTCAGTCCAGAGTTTTGCCTTATTGTTCATTTGTTTGTTTTCTCACCAAAAATCCTTTCAATACAACCATCAAAGAAAATATCTTTTATCCACTTAGTTTTGGTCTATTTCTTAAGTGCAACATTGGATGTAAATTCTTGCCTATAAATGTTATTCTTAGCTCCTTGTTCATTTCAAATTTTTAAATTTTAAATAAATTGATCATTTTTAGACTTCCTACTTCAAATTTCCAGTAATTGCTAATGATAATATGTACTACTTTGGCGCTACAGCCTTTGAATATTAACTGTAATCCATATCTTAGGTGATGTCATAGGAAAAATATTTGTGATAAACCTGACATTATGTCTTTCATGATTTGACTGCTATTTTTATGATACTTTTTAAGTTCCTTAAGTCCTAGAACCATATGATTACATAAGAAAGTCAGTTTTCATTTCAAAAGAAAGAAAAAATAATCAGATTCAGCTATCAAACCTATGAAGAAAATCTCATAAATAAATAAATATCTCTACATTCTGCAAATTATTCTTTAAAATTTCAAAACCTTAGATCAATCACATTTTATTCTCAATATTATTTCTGCTGTTGGTATAACAAGTATTATCTTGCCATGGATTTATGAAAATTCCAGGAGAATAATATGCTTATGGAAAAATATGATCTATCATCGCTTTCTATTTTTTTTATATCATGTTATTGATGCATTGTCATGTAAATGCCTAGGTACCACAACAGCCAGGGAAGTTTCCTGACATGGTTGTAATATAACTGAGAAAGTGGTGATACAGCCTTCTCAGGCTGACCTTCTATGATCAGTCCCCATGGTAGGTTTGGCCCATGGTGAAACTACAGTGGGAGAAGCATGAACAGCAAGGCCATATATGACCCATGAAGAAGACACATAGGGCAAGTTAATCCAAAGACAGTCTCATCAGTCTCTGTGGATGAACTGTACAGTGCTGTATATAAAACTCCCTCTTTTGGCCAGGCAAGACTTCACTTTGCTAAAAGCAAAGTAGCAACATATATGGTAGCTCCATGTAAGTGAAATGGAAAGGAATTGAATTATAATAATTCATGATTCATGATGTATGATAATTCCATGATAAAGCAAGCTTTGGCATTTGGAATGAAGTTCCAAGAATGAAGTGTCAGGAGATCGGTCTTCACACAGTATTGAACTGTTCTGTGAGCTCTGAGATTTTATGAAAGTTTTTCTTTAGATCAAAACTTTCCTTTCCTTCGTTCTCTCCTAATGAAGAAGAATTCTAACAAATGCTACAAAGCAGCACAAAGGACTGAACAGGTCAAAAATTAACTTTCAAGTGACTTACATATTGGATGTATTCATATTGAAAGATATGCCAATTACACAAAAATCTCAGTACGTATCCCACTATGCTGGAGTAGTCAGTGTATTTTAAATGTAAAAACATATACTTTAAGGAAAAAGGTACAAATGATACCTATTCCAAACCAGAAAATACACAAGAGATGAAAATAGAGGCTGATAAATATTCAGGTTGCATTATATATTGGACTGCATTATATATTGACAAATGGATAAAAGAGGACTGGCTGTCTTGGGGGATGGTAATGAGATATGGACTTTTTTACCATTAGGTCACCCATGTGATTCTCAGCAAGGTCAGGAACAAAATGTGGCCTGAATTGGTGATTGCACTCTATTTCTTTACTGCCAGATGTTCAGATAATAAAAATAACTACAGTGACTGGCATCACACTACAACCTCATCAGAGAATCCAAATTAGCTTCCTCACTGGCTACTCCAAGGCCATTGAAAAGTAGGTCCTCCAAAAGCCAGGCTGAAGCATGTTGCGAGGAAGATCCCAAAACGGCTGCTCGTGCTGTATCTGTTCTGCAGATGAAAAAATGGATCCCATTTCTAAAGCTATCAAATCAGCACTAAACTCATTTCCATTGCAGTTAAAACAACAAGAACAAAACCCAGTTTGTGCAAACATTGACTACGAAAGTGAGTGTGCAGTTAATATATCACTCCTTTCACTCAGGATTTGTTGCTCACCATAAATTAGTATGTAATGGTAAACCAACACCTAAATTTCAGAGTTTATTTTCCATGTTGTTGACTGAATATCTGAAGTTCTTTCAGTGAACTAATCAGCCCTCTTTATTAATATGACTGTATATTCATGATCCTATTGGGATAGATAGATTCTCTATAGTTTGATAATAAAAAAATGTGCAAATGGGTCTCCTTGCTCTTGATTTCTTACACGAAGAAAGAGAAAGAGTGGGTATTATTTACCCACAGGTATAGTAAAAACTGTAAAGGTAAAAGCCTTTCCCATGCAATATACCACTCAAATGTAATAATCCCTGAGATGCTTATTTTAGCAAATGAATCAGTCACACTGAGCCAAGGAAGGGAGCCATCTATTACCATGCTATAAATGTTAAAGACCCTATTTAGAGCCTTTATATCTAGAAGAAACAAAGCAATTTTCACTGATATTTGTATGACATCAATAATGGTACCTCACTAAGTAGTGAATAGACATTACAATTGCAGTTTGCCCAATTCTTTTTCACTGGTCATCAGGGAAATTCATCTAAAGCAACCAAAAAAACAGATATGTTTGCATCATATTACTAAGAAGAGAAAGCAAGGTAGCTGCCAATTGGCAGCAGAGTATGTTTTGGTGGTTTGATAAGGATACTAAAGAGTTTATGATGTGACAGATGTTTCACTACACTATTGTGAAATGAATAGATTATGAGAAGTAATTAGATGTACATTGGAATCAATGCTGTTATCATCGAGGCCTTCGGGCGATGCAATAGATGAGAGTCATGGCAGCAGGTGGTCCAATGGCTCGGAGACAGGAAGACACACCGCAGGAGACTGAGTGACAGGTTTCACAGATCCAGGGGGTGAGAGATCTGAGCTATTGCCTGCATTTGTAATCTTTACTCATGTATAAATAATAACAACTACACTATTGACTTCATATGCTATGTCATAGCCTCTGCTACCCCCTGCACACACACACATACACACTTCTGAAACTATTTCTCTCTGTTAAAGCTATTCTTTCATTTTCATGTGGAAAAAAATGCATTTATCCCTTAGATGCTGGTGCCAGCTCCATGTTTCTTGATGAAAACACTTAAATAAGAAATTTGACATCAGCTTCGAATAGAGTGCAGTATATTGTGTGTCCAGTGCAGAAATGTGTCTGCTCTTTTCACGGGAGACTTAGCAGAAAGTGTGGGGGAATATGCCCAGTTTGTACTATGCTGATGTTCTCCAAGCTTTTCCCTGTTTTACTTCTTTGTCCAAAAGGTCCAAAACTTAAGGAAACATCATTGTTGTGTCTAAATTTCTTTGCAAAGGATCTGGCAAGATGAGTTATCTAAACAGGTAGCATATGAAATCTGCTCTGTATGGGAAGATTTGGATCCTGATCCAGCAACCTCAGTTGTTACCTATGTGTTTCAGCCTGGAATTTCTGGGCTCTCCTGCAGGATAGTAACAACAGAGACCTAAAGTAAGTGCTACCAGTTCTCAGCCTCTGACTCTGTGAGTGAGTTTCAGTAGCAGGAGGCAGCTCTGGAAAGCCCTTTGGTGCTGCAGCATGTCAGTCCCCGCCTGCAGGTGTTTGCTGAGAAATCTTTTATTTTGTTGTTGAGGGGAGTGACAGTGGGATAAAAGGGAATATTGAAACATTAAAACATTTATTTCAATATTCTGAGTGTAAACATAAGAACCAACATCTTTCTTTGAGGTATATGAATATCAACATGAATAGATAGTCTTATATGTGATGTGTATTTGGATACATCATTTGCTCTGTACAAAAACCTATCATGGACCAAGGACCATATAGTTTAAGGGGGTGGTAAAAGGAAGTATATACAATTTTATGGGAAAGAATGACATTTATCCACCAGAGCAAAGTGATGAACTACGATGGGGATTGCTAAAGAAACAGACAAGGCAAAAACACAAGTATATGTATAATGGCATAACAACAACCATGTCAGTCTAGCATTGCAATCTGTGGAAACTTGACTTAGCTTACACAGACAAACAAAAAACAGGATTCACGTAGTCTGTATGAATATCTAATTAACGGTCCTTACAGTAATTTTTATGTTTAGATGGATTGGTCTAAGGGAAAAAATAGAGGTCGGGACATTGTACAAATGCAAGACAAACCCTTGAGATTGGAAGCATATGTTTTCCCTGTGTGAAACAGTATACAAACAATTATCCACTTATCAACAAATATCTCATATTACTCACATCTCCCAGCATTGTATTATGTCAATCCACCACTACAGAACTGAAGAAGCTGTCAAACCTGTTGAGCCAACTTCCAGTGAAGTGACATATTAGTGGGACTAATGGTGTCAAAGAGCAAGCTGGAAATCCAACAGAGCTTATCCAGAGTGATAGGACTGCAAATCCAAATTCCCTTCTGAAAATCTTGGTCATTGGATGCATATTTCCTTCCAGACTAAGCTACTAATTTAAATTATGGGGCCTCAAGAGACTCATGGAGTGGGGTAGCCAATCTGTATCAAAAGAGGTGAGGAAACCTATTGCTTGGTTGATTGAATCTGACTGAGGTTCAATTTTCTGTACTGATAACCTCCTTTTTAATTCTTTTCTTCCTTCTCTCTCCAAATTACCTACACCCTCGGGTACTCTGAAAAAAATGAGATCTTACCCAGTAATATTCATGCTTTTGTCAGCCTGACTTCATCCCTGAAAGGGATGGGAGCAGTACCAGTAACAGCAGCAGTGTACCGCGTGCTTCAGGCCTCAACTGGTCCCACTAATTCCAGAATATCAAGTGCCATTTGGCAGTTTGCTCAGAAAGAGCTTGGTCACCATGACCAAACTCTCTCCTGGTGAAATAAATAACAAATATTAAACACATTAAAAACAAAGTTGTCTTCTTTAAATACTACAGCAATATACCGTGCACAATAGAGTGACCAGAAAGGAAGATGTTTTATTCTTCTAATTATGAATTCCAAGATCCTTCTTACTAGTTTTAGTACTGTGAGACAGGCAAACAAGCAGATGTTCCTATTTTTAGGACTTCCAAGCATCTTGAGTACGACCGGACATTCAGCTTTCTACCAGTCATCCCAGCAAGGCCACTTGGAGGTAAGTCCTACTAATCAGATTTCATGGGTCAATGCAATACCCTGAGAGGAGGAAATCCTGAGTGCAACTCTCACATTCTCCAAGCAGAAACAAAATCACTGTAGGGCATTGTCTAACCAGTATTGATTTTTCAGTTTTTTTAAAAGGAACTGGCTCACATTCACCCCTGGAAGTCTCTAGTGTAAATGCAGAACCCAGAAGGACTGTGAAGTCTAACAGACTCTCCAGATTTCTTTCTCTGCTACCCTGCCCTCTCATCTTATAGCAGGATCAACTCTGTCCCAGCCAAAACCCAGACAGGTTGTAACACCAAAAAGGTAAATTGCGCTAGTAAGTTCCCTTGCATACATTGGTATCAGTCATTCCAAGCTATCTGTCATCTCAACCTTTTTGTTACTTTCTCCTAGTCTCCCTTGTTTATTTGGTCTGTTTCCAATATTGCTTCTAGACCTTAAGAGCCTGCCTCCAGGTCATATATTTACATTCTAATCACATCCATGCACATCTAACCTAAGCAATAAAAAATCTAAGAAGCTCTGGAGAAGAATCAGCTGGTATAATAGCAGAGTGCGTCTTGGAAGCTGGAACAGCACAAAAGCAAGCCTTATGTTCTAAGGTCTAGCTTTCCAAGTATCTGTCTGTTTTAAGATTTGTCCCTAATTAATTAAATGTAACATTTAAATGTTGAGATCTTTTTCAAAGAGCTGTATCTCACATAAATGTTAGAAAGTGCTCACATTAAAACACACCAGGACTTACACAGGTAATAATGTAGGTCCTTTTCACAGCAGAATGATTAATGTCATGCTTTGAGGAACATTTCTACCTTAACTTGCAAATAATTTGGGGTAAGACCTGTGTTACCCTACATTTTTGAGTTCTATTTAGCTAAAAAGGCCCTTGGAAACAAAAGACAGAAGATAACAGGGATCTTAAATAATAACAATCTTGTGACTGTAGGTCTCTTATGGTTAAGGTTCAAAGGCTCTTCCATTGTAAAAATGATGTTGAGACATCTACCATTTGCTGAACTTCCTGACAAAGCTCCTGCCTGGAGGAAAAAAATCAGTTGAGGGAGACTTTGAGGTTAATTACACAAGCCTTTTTTAAGTTGCTGTGCAATAATAATTAATACATACTTAGCTCTTGCCGTAGGTTTTGCTGCAGTCCTAGCTTTCTACGATATGCAAGGTTTTTTTTGTCCTGTCACAATTCCTTTGTTTTTCACACAGTTGTCCTATATACTCACTCCTTTTCAAGAACTGCTTCATAGGCTCCTTTTGCTACAATGCTAACATTTTTATTTCCAAGAAGTGATGTCTTACAAATGTTGGGGAAGGTGTTGTGAATATTTCACATCTCTTCTCGTATTTAAATCTTTCTTTACAAATCCTGACTCTTTTCATTGTATGTTTGTCTCTAGACATGAAAACATGTGCACACAGTCATATTCAAACATGAACTTGTACATATGATATGCATGGCCAAACATAAACAAATGGCTTTAATTTCTCCAATCTTTTACCCATCATCAGTGTAATGGCTAAATCTATTTTCATGGCAGTACCGAGAGAGTAGAACTTAGTATTCGAAACACATGGTGGGAGACTGACACTGACAATGCAGGGGTAGTAAGACTGTGATGGTAGCATTGAACATAACCATCACAGCATAGCTGTGATCAGTGATATTTCCTTGGATTATTTTTCTTGTGCAGCTTCTCCTTGTACAGCTTTCTCTCCTTCAAATAAACAGACTTGATGGAGAAAGAAATCTGTTTCTATAAAACCTGTAATACTCAACATAAAAATCAGACACGATTGTAAGAAGTATACTTGCCTGATGTGCAAGATGAAGTAAGTGTTAAATGAATATGTTCAGAGTGTCTGCCACTGATTATTTGCATGTCTCTGTGTTTCACCACACCTATTCCTGGGAAAAATAACATTTTTATTTATTTTTTTTTAATCCAAATAACTCAAATAGTGAAGATAGGAGCTCTATAAACTGCATTATTTCACTCTGCTCTAAAACTTGGTTTGCCAACCAGCAACTTCTTAGATATACTGCTTAGTTCACAAGCAGCTGCCTAGGAATGCCTTCTCCACTCAGACTTCAGCTATCTGTTTTCTTGCATAACTAATGTGACCTGCTCTTCTGTAAGGCTGAAAGTTATCAAAAAAACATAAGCTAGTTCTTCATATTTTGTTTTATCATACTTGTTTTTCAGTCTGATTACTGAGAAGTAGCAGGAAGGCACCGTTAATGCTAAAAGATTCCTTGTGGACTAATACAACTTTGATACCTATTATATGTATGCCCAAATAATTGTGTTACTAGGGCAAGGAGCACACCTGACCTACTCCAGTTAGGAGCTTGTCCAAAGGAAGTAACAGCCAGAAAGAGGGATATTTTAAGAGATTTATGAAATCAGCAAAAAAATATGATCTTCTACTACTACAAAAAAAAAAAAAAAAACTTAACCTTTGAGTTAATATTCATAAGTTTCTTGAAACAGCAAGAACATCGTTGATTCACTTGATTTACTTTAGTAGGTCTTTTCTGTTTCTCTGCTTTCTGCTTCTCATGACCTGTACATAAGGTGCTGCTTCTTGTAAGATGTAAGATATAATGACATGGACATTTATTTGCTGGATTGTTTTTCCTACAGTTGCAGAGCAAACTTACTGTCAGTTTTCAATTGCAGGAAAAGCAGTTTGTTCTGCAAATTTATTAACGCAAAATATTTTGAGTATAACTGGTTTATACAGCTACGGGATTTTAAAGGAGTCTGAACTATATTTGACTAACGTGAAGAAGCACGAAAGGTGAGCCGCAACTGGATTCTACCACAGCAACAAAAAACTATTCTCCAGACAATCTAGTCAATAACAGAAACTGAGAGAAAAGAGAGAAATCCCCATGTTTTCCTGTTTCTGAATTCACTGAAAACATATCTAAATACTATCTGCAGAACTACATAACAAAGTAATCTAATGTTTTTAAGACCACAGTAACTCCTCTGAAGTCAATGCAGTCAACTGTAAATGAAAGTAGGATAAACTTATGTACTAAGAGTTAAGGACAATGTTTAGCACAAGACTATACCCTAGGCAGATGAACACTTAAATGCATCTACTTTATAATAAGAAATAATGTTTCAGAATGCTCTTAATTCTCTGCTGGCACTCTGTTCCTCAGTGCACAACAACAAAGGTAGGCAGGCACCTTGTCAGGATCATTTAAGCAAACACAGCAATTTCTTACTTGCTTTTAATATTGGAACTGCTAATAGATGCTATGTTCAAAAAGTATAAACAAACCACAAGACACGCTAATCAAGGTAAGAGCCATATGTACAAAACAAATGGAGTCTTCCTCACCTTTGGCTTGAGAAAACAAAAAGGAAGGGATTTCAGCAGCATTGTCTTTAATCCAATTTACTTTGGATTTAATCTCCAAAACAAGGCTGGCCTGCTAATTCCCAATTATAATGGCACATGTAATCAGAGTCCTCATTAACAAAGACTGACTATATTGTCTATTAGGAATGGAAATCTGAAATGCAAATTCAGCAAATCAAAACGTTAAATGAGCTCTACCCAAGATGCTTAGAGCTCCCGCCAGGGCAGCGCATGCTGGCCGACACCTGCCCTGAATTCTCCCTCCAGCTGAATGTTTCATTCTGTTCCAGTCTTTGCCTCCTAATTGACCTGCTTATGATCTCTGCTACAATTAACATATGCTTATTAGTAATGGCTGGTTAAAGATTTCAAACTGCCGCAGTTTACAAAGTCTAATAGAGATGGCACACCACAGGAAAGATGAGACCACTGTTTCCCTGATCAGCAATGTCTTAGTGGTTAGGTTTCATGTGATTCAAATGAGATAATTTTTCACATCATCTGATGTCTGAAAATCCATTCTGATTGAAACTGGAAATCTGCACACAAAGTGGCTTAAGGCTCCTGATGCACTAAATGAAAATCAGTTAGTGAATATGATTTTTCTCCCCTTTAACCAAATGCTTAGTAGTCATGAGAAAAAGGCTTTTTTTTTTTTTTTTTTTTTTTTAAGAAAAAAGAAAAAGGGGAGAGAGGAGGCAGGGGGAGGAGTGGGAAGGGTTGGTAAGGAAAGAAAGTGGGAGAGGGAAAAAAGATAGTCTGAATGATGACAAAAAAAATAAAACAGCCTACCCTACAGGATTTTAGGTCAAATTCTTTAGTACATTTCTTAGCTGTTAATGAAGGTTTATGTATGGATCTGTGAACAGAATGGTTGTGAGGGTTATGTGATGAAGCAGCAAAATCATAATTTTGACATTACCAGAATATTGATTATCATTATTTTTGATCATAGTTGTTATCCAGGAAAACAGTCTTACCCCCCCCCCCCCCCAATAAAAAAAAAACACAACCCCCCTATTCCCATCCCCTCTTGCCCCAAAACAACAACAACAACAACAAAACTGGCACTTAAATATGCAGAAGTGTGCTCTTATATAATGACCACTGTAAACCTCACATTAATGTTAGTTAATCACATTACTTATATTTCCTTATATGAGAAATAATATAATATGCCTGCTGATTTGTCAGGACAGTCCACTTTCATTAAATTTTCTTCTGTCTTCAGTGTTTTTCCATATTACCGTCTCCAGCCTGCAGGAGCCAATGGGCAACAAATAGATCTCTTCCACCTGGTTTCATTCCAGCTTCATTAGCAATGCAGTAGTACAGCAATTATGTCTAATTCTTCTCTCCTAACTGCATTATTATTATTTATCTAATTTTTTTGTCCACTCTTTTTATTCCTTCTAATTTTGTTCTTCAATTTCACTTTACCATAGTGCATTCTTAAAGAGAAAACTGGATATTTCATAATCTTTCCTTAGTGCTATCTTTGATTATACAAGCCACTTATTCCCCTTTGAAGTCTTACTGCCAAAATCCCAGGAGACTGAGATGGGGGCAAGAGAGTGTTTGGGTCCTGTTTTGCTCCTATGACCCCAACCATTTCCACTTCTTATAGGTAATCAAAGGTAATATTTTTTCGTGAAGACTTAGTTCTAGTCCCAAATACATTCAATGGCAATTTTGTCTTTATTTCCTGAATGACATTTCTAAAAACTAATGCTTTATGCTTCATTAAAAAAACATGCTCTCGACAACATATTCTTAAACTCAGAATGCAGGGTTGTGCTGTTTGTATAATCCACACATGCTTTGCAAAGGCATAACAAGACACTCGCTGCTCCCAAAAGGTTACAGTTTAAGTCAGGCAAATACAATAGGAAGAAAAGATTAGGTTCAAGCAAAGGGGAGGAGAACACTAGAGAGCAAATTCATTCTCAGCTTTACAGTGGACTTGTGGTCTTTATGAAAGGATCTAAAGGAGATGGAGGATACATAGGTTAGTAAGGAGGGGGAAAAAAAAAAAAAAAGACATTATTGCAAGCTATAGGAAAAGATATATATTGGAAAGTAAAAGAAAGAAACAAAGTGGTCTCCCTAAAGTTATCAGTAACAATTCTTACACTTTTTTTATGGCTGTTTATGGCTGGGTTTTTTGGAGAATGATGTTCCCATTTTTTTAGCCTTCACTCAGAAGTTGGTGAAAAACAGATTGGCTTGGACATTTTGATGTCATCAAAGTGAATGGAGTTAAAGTAACAAAAAAATGTTGGATTCCTTGAGAGAAAAATGATTCCGTGGCTCTCAGCTTCATGGCTATTACAGTCAGCTTTGCACTCTTCTAATAATATAAAGCTGATTCAGACTTCTAGCACTATGAACAGGATTAGTAAAAATCATCTGCTCCAAAAACTTTTTCTTGCTGCACCTGAATATTAATTTTATAGGATGTAGACTTGATCCTACCTACAATACAGCTACTTTTTCCTCTCTTTTCCTCTCTTTTCTGTTCTTTTTCTTTTCTGTTCTTTCTTTTCTTTTCTTTTCTTTTCTTTTCTTTTCTTTTCTTTTCTTTTCTTTTCTTTTCTTTTCTTTTCTTTT
>NC_048893.1:159853259-159868616 GCF_011077185.1 Oxyura jamaicensis
GAAATAGTGAGCATTCAGTCTTTTCAATACTCGTTATTAAATCAATTACAGAACAATAAGGTCATCTAATTGCTTATAAGTCCACAGCTAGAAGAACTAGTAGTAGCAAAAATCTTGTCTGTTCATTTTATTTGAGCATGAGTTGTGCTGAAAGTACCCAGAGTCCTCCATAACTTACAAACTTGGACAGCTACATCAGGGGACTACATTTGCAGTTGCCTGCATCACAAGGCCAGATCATGCTATATATGGTTGCCCTGTCCATATCTCTTGGTGCTCCTCCAATTGTCCCAAGAGGGAACCAGCCAGGTTGCATAGCCCCGTGTACTCCAGAAGTGCCTGGTCCAGGCAGCCAGAGGACCACCCCCAGGAGCATACTTGGCATTGTGGATACTGGTCACAACTATTGCCTGGTAAACAAGGTTAATGAAAATGCTGTAATTTTCACTTTCATGCCAACTTTGAGGGAGCATTTCTGACCAGGATTACCAGATCTTCTCATGAGATAATTCATACATATGCTCTTACAAAGGAGCATTTCTCTGGCTGAAAGATGTCAGAGATCTACTCAATACACTCAGTAGATATGGGTCATGACATGGCCCATTCTGATATATGTGCCTATATCCAATTGAATGAACTCCTCTCACAAAATGCCTATTTCTGTCATTAATTCTGAAGGTAGCCTGTGGTGACCAGCATAGTGGCATATACCAAACCTTTAGGTAAGTCAGACCAATCCTTCAGTTGTGTTCTATCAAAAAAAAAAAAAAAAAAAAGAGGTATGCATTATGTATCACTTCTTTCTTTTGATTGTACAGACAAAACCCAGCCATCCTGGACTGTCGGCAATCTGAACCAGTCAACGTTCTCTCGGATTTAAAAGTCACGGTAATTATGACACCTCTGTTAAATACATACATTAGGTGACCTACACAGAACTCAAAGTGAATATAAATGTAATCATTAATTACTAGATAGGTTTTTCCTGTAGTTACATCTTTCTTGTGCAAAAGAAATAAATTTTTAAGAAAAATATAATGTCAAAGACAAAAAATTATAGTTGCCTTCTATCTGTGACAAACTGTTTTAGAACACACCGCCTTTTAAAATAAAATAATTTATGCTTAATTACGAATGAATAAAAATATTACTAAAACCCCAGGAAAATTGTTCACATCATAAATCAATATGGACTGTTATTTGCATTTAATTTTCATCCAAGCTTGTGCTTTCAAGGACAATTTCTCAGGTTTATTTTAAGTGTAATAAAATTAGAGGCAGATTATCACCTGAATATGAACTAAAACAGGAGGTTTCATTTTTTCATGAGAAAATCTTTAAAATATGAAAACAATATTTCATAGATATAAATACATTCACGTTGACGGTGGAAAATTTTCATACAGTCAAACTCCAGCCTTGGTACATACTTTCTACAATTTAATTTGTCTGAGAGAAGAGTTCAGCCTATTTCCTTCTCTTTAAAGTATAAAAACAAAATATAAGAAGTGTAAATTAGTTGTTTTGTTTTGTTTTGTTTTGTTTTCAGGAACCTGAACGACTAAACTATGCAGAACAATTACCCATATTGAAATATAATTTCATGAGATTCTTTCTGAAAATAATCCCAAAGCCTCTTTTCATCCCCTTCATAGGTAACAAATGCACTTCTACTAAATCATTCAATTAGAACTGTATCAAATCAAGCTTATAGTTCAAACTTTGCCACAGTCTTTCACAACAATCTGGGACAACTCATTTGATGGGATCTAACCTGAAGAGTTGTCAAGAACCAAAACTTCAGGAGGAAGCTGATGTTAATAGAAGATATTTAGCATCTCAGAAATGCAGGCAGTTAAACTCTTTGAACTCCAGTTGCCCATTTCTTTTTAACTTATTATTATTATTATTATTATTATATTTTTATTTTATTATTTTGATTTTTATAGTTCTCAGCTTTACTGTTTTCTGGAAAATGTGTTCATTCTTGTTTCTGAAGTAATTGGATATTGCAGTAATGTGGACCCAATGAACACCTAAACCTATTTTTGTTCTGCAGTTGCTAATGAACTTAGCTCTTGCATATGGATTTTTCTGTCTATAAAGGTGGAATAGTTGTAGCAGCTATCAGAGACAGATGAATCTGTATGAGCACTCTGGGAATCTCTCTTACTTCTCATAGTACAAACAATGACAACTTCTGCTCATCTGTTCCTCCTTTGATGACTGTGTGGAAGATTACATGCCTGATTAAATTACTATATTCCAAGAAAATTAATGTAGTATATTTGTAGTGAAATTACTTCAGACTGTAAAAAAGGTTAAAATGTACTTAAATACTTGAAAATAATACAGGTTTTTAACTCTGAGTGGAACTCCACTTGCAATGAAGTCATATTTTAACAGCTAAATCTGTGTGGCGTTTTGTTGGTGGTGGTTGGCTGTTTGGTTTCTTAAAATGCAGTTCACGTTCAGTAGAATTGTATTTATGTTGCTACATACCTTACTGCTGAAAAAAAAAAAAAAAAAAACAACAACAAAAAGCAATCTGTTGGAAGGTAAAATTTCTTTTTAGTGTGATAATTTTTCACCAGATACACTATCATGGTTTAACTGGCACCATTGTGATGTATCAGGTCAGTGCCATGTTGCATATGTGCATGAAGTCTACACAGTGAAATTATTATATTGGATGGACTGAATTTTCTCTATGTTCATTGATATATTTTAAAATATTTAAGATGCCTAAAATTATAGGAAAAAAAGATGAAGTGTTCATTTTCATCATTTTCTTTTCTTTTTTTTTTTTTTTCATTTTCATTTTCATTTCATTTTCATTTTCATTTTCATTTTCATTTTTATTTATGCAGATGCAGTTTTACAGTTGGAAAGAAAAAGGGAGGAAGTGGATGAAAGTACCAAATTCTGTTTTTCCCCTCATGTAACCTAAAACTGTTCTTATATATATATATATTTATATATTATTTTATAAAGGAGAAAGGACTCACTCCTGGGATTTGACTTTGTATGCCAAGCTCATGGCTTGAAGTAGAATTTTAAAAATAGAAACTCTTGTATATATTGTAGAATAAATGGTGCTGCTTTAACAAGAAGAGTTGGAATGCAAATGAATCTTGGAACCATTGTGTGAAAATACACCCAAAATGAAAGAAAAAAGAAGAAAGCAGTATTGAAGATGATTTATTTACTACCCCTCAATTCCTAATTATAATTATTTTTGCACCGTGACGTCTTCTCCAACCTTTTTGTTTTAGTGTCATCACTAAAGTGATGAAAGGGCTATTAAATAAATATGCAATATCATATTTTTATTTCAAGATGAGGGATGTTAGCCTTGGAGTCTCTGTAAATTCCATTTTACCATCCTAAAATTTCATATGCAACTTCAAAATATAACATGCCTTTATTAATAAAATCAAGAATTATTGTCTCCTGATTGTTCAGAGAACCTACTACTACATAATATACCAACACACTGGAGTCTGATCTTAGCACTTTCAGGATGGCAGTATTTCCATTACAGAAGCATCTGTGCATGATGGGGATAGTCAAGAACCAGAGGTCTCCTGTGGTAGGCATTGTGCACAGTCATGATAGAAGCAGCCTGTACCTTAGCACAGTTACAGCCAGTACTTGATGTTCAGAGTAGAATTCATCTCACCATATAAGCATAAAAAATTGATTTTATGAAGTATTCTCCAGGGAAACATGTTTCCTTTTGTTGACTGGAAAAGAAGTCTGAAGTGGTGAGCTTATATGGGTGGCCTAATTTAGGGCAGATAAACCCAAACAATGGCCGCATTCTGCAAGAACTGTACAAACAGGATAAAAGGATAATCCTGTGCTCCAAAGTCCAAATCCCCTTCTTCTGTCAACACTAGAGTCTTCACCCATAACTGCAACACTCAAATCATTTTGGGTCTGTCACATCTGAGTTTCGGATCTCCTGAAACAGTGTTCAAACTATTTTCTCTACTGTGGGAGTGAAGTACCTAAAATACACTGGCAAAGATGTCTCTAACTGGCTACACTTCTTGACCTCAGTGAAAAGATGAGACTACTGACACGTTGTCTTGCTTATCATAGAACCATAATTGCTTTGCTCAATCAGTGTAGCTCATTTACTTAGTACCAAAATCACTAGCAACTGGGTCAGCTAAGCTCACATTTGAGTGCTGAAATCTGTTATACATTGCTATGGAAGTACTAAGCAGAATTGTAAGGGAACTTTTCTCTCATCATATGTTATTTTTGAAAATATCATTGTTTTTTGTTTCCCTCTAACATTTACAGTACAATTCTGATTTTCTAAAATTGTATTGCTATTTAGTGTTAACTGTAGAGATTCTACAACTGCTGCTTTTTACAGTCATCTGAGAAGAGGAAGACCTGGGTTTATCTGAAGAGTAGAGGCATGAACCTGTATCCCATAAAAGCATTTTATTCAATGGGTCATCTGTCCTGGTGAAGATCCCTGATAAAATTTGCTGCATCCCATGTAAATGTCAGAACCAAGAATAATACTGCAATGCTATAAGCAGATTTGCTGTAGTCATTGCCACAATCTGGTTGTGCGCTGTTTAGAGAGTTACTTACAGGCAATGGAGAAAGACTAGCACTTGTACATGACAATTCTTCCCATCTTAAAGCACCTGCCTTATGTGACTCAGAAAAATCACAATCTGGAAGAACTTGTCTTTTTTTTCTTTATTATAGAGGGAGACTGACAGCGATCAGGCGCCTAACTTTGTCTGACAAAAGTGGAATGAATATCACCCAAAGGTAGTAAGTTTACAGGTTTTCTGTTGAAATTTGATCAACAGTTTATAAGTGCTAAAGTACTGCAAAAAAAAAAACACAATATCCAAGTTTGAAGAATTATCAAATATATATTGGTTGAGATTCACCAGTAAGCATGGCAGTAAAGAAAGTAGCCAAATAAGCTGACAAACATACCAGAGCATGTATCAGTTAAGACTTAGTTCATCAGCTCAGTCGGGAGGAAAGGTAAAAATCTATAAGTCATTTGTGCAAATGTGAAATTTATATGTGCTGATTTAATTTTCTATTCATCTGTGTGATATGGTCAGTTCTTTGGTATGTTTAACTGAAAAGTAAATAAATAAATAAACAAATCCTTGAATATATGTTTAAAAACAGCAGTAGAATTCGACTGCTGTCTTTTTTGTAGAATCATAGAGTAGAATCAGAATATCCTCAGTTGGAAGGGACCCACAAAGATCACTGAATCCAACTTATGGCTCCACACAGGACCACACAGAAATCAAACCAGATGTCTGAGAGCATTTTTCAAATGCTTCTTGAACTCCAGCAGGCTCGGTGCCATGACCCCCTGCCCTGGGGAACCTGTCCCAGTGCCTGACCACCTTCTTGGTGCAGAACCTTTGCCTCCCATCCCCGCTCCTTACCATTCCCTCGGGTCCTGTTGCTGTCCCCAGAGAGCAGAGCTCAGCACCTGCCCCTCTGCTCCCCTCATGAGGAAGCTGTAGGCCGCCATGAGGCCTTCCCTCAGTCTCCTCTGCTCTAGGTTGAACACCTACCTAGGTTCTCTAGGTTACCCAGTGATTGCAGACACTCCTCACACATCTTGACCTCTGGACCCTTCTCCAACTCTGCAGCCCTCCTTTGGACACTCTCTAATACTTCTATGTCCTTCTTATATTGTGGTGCTCAAAACTGCAGTCAGTGCTTGAGGTGAGGCCACATCAGCACAGAGCTGAACAGGACAATGACTTTCCTTGACTAGCCAGCAGTGCTGTGTTTGATGTACCCCAGGACATAGTTGGCCCCTTTGACTGCCAGTGCACACTGCCATGTTCAGCTTGCTGTTGACCAGAATTCCCTGATCCCTTTTCATGTATCTCCTCTCCAGGCAGTCATCCCCCAGTATGTACATATAGCTAGGGTTGCCTCATCCCAGGTGCAGAACCTGACACTATCTTGTTAAACTTCATACTGTTGGTGACTGCCTAGCCCTCTAATCTGTCAAAATCTCTGTGCAAGGCCTCTCCACCACTCCTGTGAAAGGCCTTTGCAGCAGCTCCTCCCAATTTAATGTCATCCACAAACTTGCGTAGTATACTTTTGAGTCCTGCATCCAAGTCATTTATGAAAACATTGAAGAGAACTTGCCCTAAAATGGAGCCCTGTGGAACCCCACTAGTGACTGGCCACCAGCCTGAGGTAATCCCATTTACTAAAAAACTTTAAGCCCAATCTGTCAACCAATTGTTCACCCATCATATTATGTATAAAATGTATATATGTATTATAACACTGAATGCTAATCATTTATTACAAGTTATGATATTAGTTGGCTCCTCCAATTTCTTACAAACCCTAAATTGTCAGAGTACTCATAAAGAACTCACCTCAGTTTTTAATAGATGAAGAAACGAAGGTACAGAAATATAAAATACTTTTCCATGAGGACAAATATCAGGTTAGTGACTGAACAAAGCCAGATGCCTCATCTGCTAACTGGCAGTCTAATGGTCCCATCATTCAGTACAGGAATATTCTGCAATTTTATTTTTTCTGTTTAATCATTGATCATTGCTATTCCCATATCAATGAACATCCTGGAAAACAGATCCTGAGGTTTTTTTCCTCAGTGCTTCATTGTCCAGGTCTTGAGTAAGGAAATAAATCATCAGTGGAAACCTTGTCTTAAATGAAAATTAATGTTTGCTGGCTTTAAAGTTTTGTTTTTGTGTTTGTGATTTTTTTTTATTATTATTTTTTATTTTTAAGAAAGTGGCAGAGGAACAGTTAGTTATTACTCTAGGGAAGATCCCTTTCTTCCCACACTCAGCCCAGTCTCTTTTTTTCTTTCTTATCTATGTAGCTCTCACAGTGCTTATTTAGTATTTTTTCACAGAGTTTGGTGTTCCTAGTGGGATATGGTGTGTAGTTTAAATTTGTTTCTCTCCTGATGTTTTAGATGACATCCAATTGACCTCATAAATGTCTTATGAGACCAAACCAACTCCACACTCGAGCAAAAACTGTCAACTACTTCTACCCTACTTGTCCCCAGGCTGCTCTGGCATGATGCCATAAAGCATCAGTATTGATATTTTGTGGCATTCAAATTGTTAAGTACTTAGGCTAAGCAACAGGAGCAGAAGTATTAATACAATCTGGCCGTGTCACTGATAATTACACCAATATAAACTAAATTTATAGCATATGACACCTTTGATATGAATTGGCAGCAGGCATCAAAACCTTTTCTTGACATTATCATGTAAACCTGGGAGGCATACAGATAGCATTTTGTGTAAGGTGTTTTTATAGAGAAGCATAAGAGATTCAGCAAAACTTCCACATAGTTTTATCATACCCTTCATCAAGAATTGTTTATTGTCAATAGTGACTTTTACTGTGGCAAAAAAAATATCTTGTAATGTTTTATAATTTTAACTGAATAAACTCATAAATGCATTCAAAGCATCAGGGAACACAGCTACACTAAGCAGTATAAGTTTACATGATAATTCAGCTTGAAACTATGCCTCTGGTTTTCTAGATTGAAAACATTTTTTTTTTCTAATATGGAAAACAGAACCTATCTAAAGAGACCCTTTTATGCTATAGTTTTGTGATAAAACTTATTAGGTGTCTAGGGAAATGTGTTCTTGAAATCCCGTCATGATCCATGTGTCATTGAAGACAAAGATCTGATGTGCTATGGAAATTTCTTGATGCATATTATGAGCTGTTGTTTGCCATAGTGTCTGG
This sequence comes from Oxyura jamaicensis, assembly GCF_011077185.1. NCBI lineage: Eukaryota > Metazoa > Chordata > Aves > Anseriformes > Anatidae > Oxyura > Oxyura jamaicensis. Next base: position 159,861,048 of record NC_048893.1, read on the forward strand.
ATAATCCTGCTTCATTTATTGGAGGGCCATTTCAGCTGCACTGTCAACAGCCTGGGATGATCGGGTCACCTTTCCCTAGAAAATTATGTAAAAGCTGTCAAATGGGCAGGATTATAGGCACATTAAAGGTGCTTTAAGATTTCATGCCTATAAATATTAGCAAAGAAGATTTAAAGGCAAATTTGTCATCAGTACATGTCCACATTTCTACAACCTTGTTTTACAGCATTGCAATGTTATCACCCACATTTTATCATGTAACTATGAAGCATTTTTGTAGGGAGCAGCTGCTGCAGCCTTATCTGCTTAACTCATGTAGCAGGAATTAAGCATTTATTTATCTATTTATTTATTTAAAAAAAAAAAAAAAAAAAAGTGACTGCCTCCTATTTGTCACCCTTTGGAAAAAAGTTCTCAACACTTTTATTTTCCAGCAAAACAATTCAAGTAGATCAACACAAACATTTTGTATTTGGAGGGTCAGCTTATTAAAAGTCATTATATATTTAATAAAGACTTTTTCATTATGGTAGCAATTATGAGGATCTTTGCATGGGAGTAATAATGCAGCAGATCATTTTGCATAGTATTTACTTTTAAGTTGGGAACATTTTATTATAGTGTTTTGGAATGAATGATCTTATTTATTGTACATTATGAATGCCATGGGCATCTCCAACATAAATAGATATTGGCAGCCCCCAAGCGTTTCTTCAGAGCTCTCTGCTATTTTTGATAGACGAGTGTAGCATTTTAGTCATATTTCTGTGCTGGCAGATTGCTAGCCAATCTCTAAGTTAAACAGACCTAAAGATCTCAGAGGAGGAAGCAAACCACTCTACCCCCCAAGTTGTTCAGGGAAAAAACGATCTCAAACCCCTACTAAGGAGTAGAGTAAATTGTGAGCAAAGCTATGTCAATTGTAAATGTCTGCTCTGGGGCTTCATCCAAACCCACAGACATCTGTAGAAAGTTTCCCATTTCAATGAGCTTTGAAACTAGTTGTTGTTAAGCCAACGTGCATCCCTCTCCTCTCTATCACAAACGTCCAGGTCAAAGGGCAGCACTAGATGGAAACCTACGTGTAAGCCATAACTGGTACATCAGTCAGCAGAGCATACCTCCAATGAATTTGCTGCTGCAGTGTGAGTTATGGAGGAAAAATGCTTGAAAAATCCTGAATGCAATTAGGCACAACATGGTTGTTCTCCCCAAGCTTCATTAGGCTTTGCTTTTGGCTTTCACATTCCCTGTTGGCTTGGGTAAATGGCCAATCTTCAGTTAGCTTCAGTGGGAACAGAAGTGGTGTGGAGGGAGAGGATTTCTCTGCAAAAATGGGATGAGATATACTGCCTGAGCTGGGGGGGCTCTGGCTGGGGAAATAGGGGAAGGGAGGAGAATAAGAGGGTAAACAAAAGGTGTTCAGTGCATGAAGGAGAAAGCAAATATAAGAACTACCAACAAGGAGGCAGAAGAGGAACCTACTGACTTGCATATGGATGCAGCAAATTCTTTCATGAGGTGTCAGGGCACCCTAAAATATAAGCTGGGGAGCTGGTTGAAAGGTCTTATGAGTTCACAGTGGGCGTATTGGCAATTGAGGCCCAACAGCAGTAGGACTCAGAGAACAAATTAAGTGAAAAATTTCCTTGGAGTTGGGCAAGTAGGAACTGAAGCAACAAGGCTGATACTTTCTCTGAGCATTTTTTATTGTTCACTCTGACCAAAGCCAGAAAGTATGTATGCAGGAAGTTGTATGGCTGTGGTTAAGCCAGGAACAAAAGTGGTCCTGGAGCACAATGAAGAAAATACCTTCCACATACAAAAAATAAAAATAAAAAAAAAATGCAGAAGCTAACAGGGCTCATTGTCTCCTTGTTCATAAAGGCTGGGATGAAAAGAAATATGCCAGATCTTGGAGTCTCCATGCTGGGACTGACTAGCTTCTGGGGAGTAACCCCACAGTAGCTGAGAAGGTGATGGAAAAAGAAAACTGGGATGAAAGTAATAGCAGTCATCTCAAAGAGTAAAATTTTTTAGCTTCAGAACCTAGGACCCAACTTGAAGACAGTATATAGAGACAGGGGACAGACACTGAGAGACCTTCTTACATGGAATGGTTACATGGCAACACGAATTTCCCCATAGGTGACAGCCTGTGAGCTGGGGACAAGGCAAAAGATGTTTTTTGCAAGCAATTTTACTGGAGAAGCACAAAGAAACTCACCGCATTATCATTGAAAGAAAATCCACACTTGGAGAAAGAAAGCCACAGTTGCACAAAGCAATGATGAAGATTCAGGCAAAAGAGTGGATGATAATTCAACTGTTGTTAAAGTTTAGGGCTTGCTCACAGGAAAGCCTTGATTCAACTGCCTAGTACATTCGATACACCCCAGGGTACTGGGCAAATCCTATTTGAGTTTGCAGATATGTCACAAGAAATCCTTTGCCCTTCTGGAGCAGCAGGAATAATGGCACAAAACATCTCAAATGGTAACAGATATCTACGGTTAGACATGCAAATTGAACCCTAAGAGAAGAAAATGTCCCAGCTAAGCTCTCTGTCAAAGCTGAGAATGAAAACTGAATGGAGTGGGATGCCAGTGAAGCTGTGGCTAAAGGCTCAGTCAGCACCTGGTAAACTGAGGCATCTTGTATGCCTGCAGCAGAGGTCAAAAATTTTCTGTCAGGGGTGTCTGGGGCTTATTTTTCCTTTCCCTAGGAGGTATTGAGTAAATGTGACCTGTGCGTTACTCTTGTTAGGCACCAATCTTTCTAGTGGATATCACAGCCTATTTTGATTTCCAGGGAAGACAGATTCAAGAACATGTATAACCCAACGCGTACAACTCAACTGCTGCCTAGGAGAGCTCCCAATGAAAGAAATAGGGAGCCCATGTTCCTCCTTCACTCTCATCCCTGAAATATGTTGTGTAGTTTAGAGACAGCAGGTATTTCTGTTAATTCTTAATAAACTGGCAGTATTTCAGACATTGACTAAGACAGCTGGGGATGCAGCAGCCTCCTCATTCCAGGCTAGAACTTATTTATTATTAAAGACAAATTAAGTGATGGGAGGTAGGTCCTGAATGTTGGATAATCCATTAACCAGTTCAATAGGATTCCCCTGAAAGGAGGTTTGTATGCCAGAAGTTGCTTCCAGTGCAGTTTGTGTAAGAAGAGATGGGAAAAGGAAGAAGGAAGTTGACAGGTGCTGTAAGTGAGGATGTTTGCAAGATTGGCAGGGGAGGTGTGCATTCAGACCAAGAGGTCTGAACAGGTGAGCTAGACCTGAAGACCCATGAGCTATGAAGCAGCTAGATGTGTTCAGGGATGGAAATGACTCTTGCAGACTCCAAAAAGCAAACAGAAATCTATGGGATGTATAAGCCTTCCAGGAGAGAGGGCTACACCTGCCTGTGTATATTTCTGGCTGATGAGAGAATGATTAGTTATCCAGGAGCCTGGATAAGGCAGCCCAGCTGATTGCTGGTGCTCCCTAGTGGCAGGTGACCAATGCCTGTGTTTGTTCCCCAGGATATCTGCTTCCTTGATAAACTTGAATTAGAAGCAAATTAAAGAGCAGACATCTGCTAAAGAGGCAGAAGAAAAAAGGCTCTTGCAGCAAATAGGCAGCACCCTCTGCAGCCTCTAAACCTTACTTACAGGGGAGGGCAATGGGGTCCCAGCTCTGAGTGACAGCTCTCCCCAAATATGTGGAAACAAGTGAAGAAGAAATGATGACCTGCACTGCGTATGTTATTGCTGAATGATTCCCAGGTGAGTTCAGTTAATAAAGTCGCAGACAAATTAAACCACATCCCTCACATCTTGTCATTATTTCTGCATGTCTGGAACAATGAAGACTAAGACTTTTTTTTTAGATCTGTAGGGATGGATCTCTAAAAAGTATTTTCATGAGAAAGCTAACTTAAAACATGTATGGGTTTATTTTATTTGACAGGTATTTATATTTTCTTGTTATAGACATGGATGATAACGTAGGCCTTCATAAATCAGCTTCTCTGTTTTATTTCTAGGCCAATTATTATAACCTCCCATGTTTTATCAATATATTTTAGGAAGCCTCCTAGTTTCTTCATTAATTTTGTTGTTGTTGTTTTGTTTTGTTTTGTTTTGTTCTCAGATGAAATGTTTCTGCCAGCTTTGATTATCTCTCTGCCACAAACTGAGACAATGCTGTTTGGTTTACACTTCATAAGAAATACCCTAGCATAGACAACAGAAGGTCCACAAACTTGATTTTGCATCTGTCTAAAAAGAGGTGAGGTAGAGGATGAATAGAGCTGATGTAAGGAACATATAAATTTGTACAATAGCCCTGACAATTTCTGCAACCTTGTGCCAGAGACATCGAATACTTTGAGTCCTATCACACATGCTGAGGCTGCTTTTCAAAATTACATTTTAAACATATATCATCACTGTCACTATTTACTTTGCGCATACTTTCTGTAGTCATACATATTCTATGAATAACATTAAATATAAACATTTGGTGTCTTATACTAATGGAGATTGTTTTTGTTTGATTACATATCTCAATCTATTCTTCATCAGAGAATTCTTGATCCAGATCACTTTTGCACTTGATCTTAGCTTTTATCTCCCCTGAATTTATTCAGCCTAAAAGGATATCAAGTGCAGATTCTTTTCACGGTCTTTATCCATAATTAAAAGCTACTATTCTAAGGGAAAGAACTCAGGGGTACACAAATTCTTCAATTTAGCTCCCACCGATAATGTCTTATTTGTAAATATCTATAAATGTGTAGTTTTGGTGTGTGACATATATTTCACTAATCTCTCAAAGGGCCTAAATATTCTTTCATTACAAATATCCTTGAGAGTCATCATGTCAAAATCATTCCACAATTAATAGAGGTTGCCTCCAAGGGCCTCAGGGAGAAGAAGGCTGTTAATAAGTGGACAAATAGGAGATACACTCTGGCCTGCTTTAAAATGCTTGAGGACATTATGCCATGTCCTGGCAGGAAAATCTTTGGTAAATGCTCAAAAATCCTTCCTGTTCACACATGTGTTTCTACGGTATCAGTAATTTTTTATCAGTGACAGCAAAATATGAGGTCCTGTACTCTTTTTGTATAGTCACCAAAAATAGGAAGCAGAGCCATTGGCTTAAGGGAAGCTAGGACTGTATATGAGGTTTGTCAGCCTGAGGTGTAGTCATTAATTAGAAAGAAACTGATAAATCTTGTTGCTTTTTTATCAAGAGACACTAGTTTTGAGGCAAGATAAGGGAACATATTGATTTGTTTTATTTTTTAAAGGGCTGAGAAGAATTACTGCATATCACAACAGTTCTCACTGTTAATTTTTCTACAGTTTGTACAGGATATTCCTGATAAAAGCATAAAATCTATATTTCTGTTATCATTGATTAAGCTAGTGGGAGAATATTTTGTCTGGTTAAATACAATTTCTCTGTTTTTTCAATTGGAGGGGATAATTTTTAAGAGTTAAACCTTTATAACTAATCCAAAAGTGCCCTGCTCCTTCTGTTTGTGGGAAGGTGTCTGGCAATATAAGGAAGTTGATTCTGAGAACAGTGCTTTTAGGCAGTGTAAGAGAAATTTTGTATTATCCATCTGTGGTAGAAAAAAATTGTTCATATGTGTGGTTTCACACTTGTGGGTAGAAATATGTCATTAATGTATATGTATGTCAGATTGGATAAGATTCTTTAGTTGCTTTGTGTGACTTTATTGAGCAGTCATATGGAAGTTTCATGTGGAAGATCAAAATCAGCTGTAAAATGAGATTGTGACTGTAACCTTAATTATCGAAAGGATATCCCCTCCAGAGGATCATAATCTGGTTTGAGAAGCAGAAAGATGGTTGCTTCCCTATGGGAGTCTGGAAGCGATCCTCTCTCAAAAGCTTGGTGACATAGTCCTGTAAGGCTGATATGATTTCACTTTCAAATGTATTTAAAAATTCTACAGCAAATCCATTGGGGGCGTAGGCTTTCCCGCTTTCCAACGCAAATACTGTTTCCTTAATTTCATTCTCTGTCCTGGGAATCTGCAACAGTTCTTTTCACTCTTGTGTCAGTTGTAGCTGCTGCTATTCCACAGCTGATGAAAGAATTGGATTTTAATGTTTGTTCAGAGGTACGTAAGTTGGCATAATAATTGTGAATAACTCTCTGATTCTCCAGGGTGAAGAGGAGTTCGGCCTTTGTATTTCCCAATTTACTGGGTTAGTTTGGATCATTGCTTCTTTGTTTATCAAACCAACTGACAGTTAGCTTGATTAAGGAATGAGTGTTAAAAACTTACATTTCTTTCTTTCTTTTTTTTTTTTTTCAGTTTTTTAAAGGATATGTTTAAAGCTAAATTCATAGATCTTTCACATGAACTTTTGTACTCCTGTGTTTTAAATTCGTTGGAAGTGAATTTTTCTTAAGTGAGCAATTTTAGCATGAATTACTGTCTCAGCATTTTGTTGTTGTTGTTTATTAGGATAAATATTTTATTCTCAAAATATCTGTCAAACTCTGTGACTCATGCACACTCCCAATCCTCTCATGCACACTCCCAATGAAGCAAAATAGTCATAAAATTGGAATCATAGAATCATAGAATGACCTGGGTTGGAAGGGATTTAAAGATCCTCTAACTCCAACCCCACTGCCATAGGCAGGGATGCTACCCACTGGGTCAAATTGGCCAAGGCCCCATCCAGCCTGGCCTTGAACACCTCCAGGGATGGGGCACCCCAATTTCACTTGGCAACCTGTTCCAGTGCCTCACTACCCTTACAGTGAAGTGAATTATTTCCCTGTTAAAAAATCAAAAATCAAAAATAATAAAAATGATCAGCATGCTAAAGATTATTTATCTAACTCTCATTATCTTAATTCTTTGCTTTGGAAGCAGTAGACTTTTTTTCTGAAAACTATCACCAACCATCATCCTTACCAGTAAAATCCATCTGATTTTTTAACTGTACCTAAAAAAAAAGAAGGCCAAAATGCTGTATTAAAGTGAAAGTACAAAAAGCAAAAAATACAAAAAAAAGTAGATAGAGGAACTCCCTGAATAATCAGAAAAGATGGCATCCAGTTGACCTAGGTTTTTCTCTCTGTGGAGAAAGTTAAGCAACTCCCATCCTACAATATCTATCAAAATTACTACAGATAAGGTGATCTTTGAAAGGCTTATTTATTTCAACCAACTTTTGAGAGCACAAATATCTAGCTCTGACTATAATCAACTGACCTTCAGATTGCTAAAATTAGTTAGTTGACACCCCACACCTGTCATTGTTCTAGAGACATTTAGACAATGTCCTCATTAATATGCTCTAAGTTTTGCTTAGCCCTGAAGAGGTGAAGCAGTTGAACCATCTAGGAAGGTCCCTTCCTACTGAATTATTATTTTTCTGTCCTGTCCTTTCTGTTCCGTGCTATTCAGTTCCATTCCGTTCCGTTCCGTTCCATTCCATTCCATTCCATTCCATTCCATTCCATTCCATTCTATTCTATTCTATTCTATTCTATTCTATTCTATTCTATTCTAT
>NC_048893.1:159868626-159872584 GCF_011077185.1 Oxyura jamaicensis
ATTCTATTCTATTCTATTCTATTCTATTCTATTCTATTCTATTCTATTCTGTTCTGTTCTGTTCTGTTCTGTTCTGTTCTGTTCTAGCCTGTCCTAGCCTGTTCTAGCCTGTTCTAGCCTGTCCTGTTCTGTTCTGTTCTATTCCATTCTGTTCAATCTCTGTTCAATCTCTGTTCAATCCTATCTTAAATATCCTCATGAGGTCCAGTTCAAGATTTCCACGTTTCACCTCTTTTTATTCTACCATTGCTGCTGGATTTTCAAGACAAGGACTGATTCATCACTGTTTTGTGATATCTATTTTTTACTGAATGTTCACTCTCAGTTAAGCAACTCAAAGTGTAACTTGTCCAAAGATGCTTTCTTCCTCTTAGAAAAAAATCATTGTAGGCCTTTGTACTGTCATTTTGCTAAAAGCCCTGGAGGTCCCTACCATGCTGTCCAGGCAAGGTGCAGTGTGGTAAATAACTTTATTAATAGCCTTCTCTCATCATTTTTCTGGTTAGGAATCCAGAAGTGTAAATTGTTTTATTTTTTTCAGTAAGAAAAGCTATACTATTTCATTTATCTGTTTGTTGTTGTTGTTTTGTGTTTTTTTGTTTTAATCTTTTTTTTTTTTTTTTTTTTCATGAGTTCATGCTCCTAGATAACCTCTAGTTGTCCAGAGTTATGCCAGTAAGACCCGCTGAACAAATTGTCCATGCAGCGTGTTAGGCATAAATCAGATTTTCTTCTTTTCCTGCTCAGATACTGTTTTCTGTTTGTTCACTTAAGCATTTCAAAAGCAACTTATGGATATGATTTAAAAGCTGTCTTATTTTCCTATTTGTTCAACTCTACTTGAACAGTTTGGTTAAAATGACAATTTGCTACCTTGAACATTGCTACCAGTACCAATTGCTTTTGGAAATTCAGGATTTCTGATAAAAACGTGGGGATTAAAACTGGCTTCTTCATAATTTCTTGCCTCTTACCTTGGTTATTCTAATGTTTGGTCTAATTTAATTATCGGGATCAAGAATGTCTTTTTTTCCTGCTTTGCCTTCTTGTAGAAGTCACCTTCTGCTTACTTTTTTAAAAAAAAAAACATTTTGGAAAAAAGAACTGGACACTTCTTCCCCCTCTACCAACAGGATGTGGTGGCAGTCATCTTGTTTCTTTGCAGCATTTTCCTTTAAGATCTCTGTTTTTGATTTTGCTTGTCTCTTCCCTAGAACAAGGAAACTCCAACCCTGTGGATGCTCTCACTTGCTCTCCCAGTCCTGCTGCCAAATCTGCTGTTGCTGCTCATCTTTAACTGTTTTCAACAGAGCATCTCCGGCAGCACATTGATTAAGTACAGGAAGCATTAGTGACCAGCAGCTCAGGGCATTGGGTTGTTATTGACTCTGACAGACCAATTTGTTTCTCCAATGTTCATTAGTCTACAAAAGGGGCACATCAGACAAGGCAATTGAAATGTACAATATTGCCACCTATCTCTTTTCTGTCTTGATTATGTACAACCCAGAATTCAGCTCCAAAATATGTTAAGACCTCAGAGACATGAATTGTAAAAATGAAAATAATTAGAATTCCAGACTGGGCCAACTTGGAGCAAAGATAATTAATGCTAGAAGTTCCAAATGAGCACACGCATGACACGTAAATAAATTCTACATTAGGCAAAAGTTTCTACATTTCTTAGAATTATTAGTGTGTGGTCACAGTGACACTTTGTGTTCATTGCTAGGGAATGCACTCTGCTGAAACTGCAATGTGCTGAAGTTAACAACTATTATCTAATATGCTCGTTAACAATAAGTGATCCAATGTCTGCAGTGAGAAGACTGCAACTAAATTTTAGTAAGGTCAGGGGCTATTTATGAAGCAGCAGCTACCAGCCATAAAAAGAAAGCCAAGTAGAGTATGCTGCAGGTTGAAATGTACTCACAGTTAAACTACAATGTAGTGCATTGTGCACTGCTACTTCATTTTTAATGCGTGTACCAACATGTTTGTCCTTTGCCATGGAATGGACGTGACTTTTCCTCACATTCAACTTCTGTCCTTGTCTGTCAACAGACATTTGTTCTGCGTGTCTCCATTCATAAAACATACAGACCTACTAACAAGACATTTCTGGGAACAACAGAGAGATTAAAATTCCTTAGCAACTGCTTTTAGATGCAGTCAGAAGAAAAAGTTAATACCATTAGCACACACTGAACCTAATTCCAATCGTGATCCATCATTTTCACTTTAGATTAGCTAAGGAGTAGCAGATAGCAAGCATGCTAGTATGTTGGTGATTATATCTAAATCTGGAAAAATATTCCAGAGAAGTTTTACTCGCTTGATTTCCCTTCCCTAAAAGTGCTCAGTGATATAAATATGAAACAAAGATAATTTTTCCTTCCAGTGCTTTTGCATAATTGTTCCTTGCCATTAGAAATATTTGCTTACTGCTGGTGGCCCTGCCTCTCTTCTGCCCTGCATACTCCCCCGTCCTTCACACCTGTGACAAAGGATACACCAGTCTACTATGACTTTCTGCACTGCTCTGGCAATAGGAAGCAGCTGTAAACCTGACAGGGAGCCAACCCCAACGAGCCCAGTTAATTCAAGTTTACAGATGTTTGACATCACCAAAGCAGCGCAGCACAGCCAAAGCCTACCAGTGAATCTGGCCCTCCAGCTGTGTGTTGATTTTAAAACTGAAACTTGTAAAATGAATAGATTATTTGGAATGGGTATTCAATAAAACTCATTTGATTTCCATAAGCTCTTGCAAGGACCTCCAGGCTCTCACGGCAGATTTGATTTTCTTCCTAACTAGATTTAAACCCAGATGCTGCTTTTAATGAATGTGACACATACTTATGGTGTAGTCACAATACACATACATGTTTCCCTGCACTTTACAAAAACAAGACAAAAATATACCTTTCCTTAGTATTTTCATAAAGATTTACAGTCATTTACAGAGTCCCTTTGTTGTCCCAATTAAGACATGAAGGGTAGCATCCTTGCCCATCTGAAGGGGATAATTAAACTTGGCTGGTTTCCACTGGCTTCCAATGGGCTAGGATTTTCTTGCTGAATGCCTAGACACTTAGAGTTATGCAAAGTGAATTCTTCTGAAAAATATCAAAGATACTTTCCCAGCCTCACTAATATGTGGAACAGTTTTGCCATTGGGTTGAAGCAAGATTTTTCTGCCAGTGAGCAGAACAGGAGTTAACCAGAGGTTTCTTTCCTGAAGGTGTGGTGGACTTTCAGGCTGCCCAGCCCAATTAATACAATAGTTCATAAAAACCAAGAGCAGAATACCTGAAAGGTTTGAACCCATATATTTATGCGATTAGTTCTTTTGAAAGATTCCCTGCCTTAGCCACCTACCTAACTGATCTTACTAAGCACTTTTTTAAGACAAGTGACTTAATTAAAATACCTGCAATTAAAAGCTTACAGGAATTAGATAGGTGGAAGTTTACAGGCAGGCCCATGTGTCCTGAAAGGCGTGTCTGTGTGTATTGGGGAAACCAAAGAAAACTTTCACACATTCAGAAGAAAACATCCTGTACACCACTTCCATCCACCAAATTCTCCCTGAGATGTGAGTGGATTTGAAAGAATTAGACAGCAATAAATAGCACAGGATGTTCATTCTGTTGGTTTATAGAGCTTTACCTATTGTATGAGAGATGGCAAAAGAAATCTAAAAATATGCAGAATTAGTGCATTTCATCAGAAAACCAATGATGAGCACAATTATTATTCTTGCTTTTCTTCTAAGCTTCAGCAACATTGTTTATTCCACACAGAAAGCCCAGCCATAAACCTCAGAAAGCATGCTGACAATATCCAAACCTGCTAAAAGAGTAATCCTAGCATTTTCCAAAACAAAAGTTTTATTTTTCTCTTTTTCTTTTTCTTTTTTTCTTTCCTTTTCCTTTTCCTTTTTTTCCCTTTTTTC
>NC_048893.1:159872684-159895241 GCF_011077185.1 Oxyura jamaicensis
CTTATCTTTTTTTTTTCTCCTTTTTTTTTTTTTCTTTCTATTTTGTTTTTTCCTTTTTTTTTTTTTCTTTCGAGCAAACTGTGCAATAGTTGTTTTGACCTTGGAACAACTGCACCATACTCCACATTTTTTCAGCCTGGGTGCACATGTACAACACTCTTTCTCCCTGCTGTGCTTATCTGCCTTACGTTTGTGAACAGACATGTTTTGAAATTTACAGAACAACTCTATCATCATTTTTCAGATTTGGCCCTGATTCCTCCTTGCAGGATGTGAGTCGCTCCTGTTGAATTCAATGAGAGTTATTCATAACCTGCAGCAGGAGAAGAGGGCTCCTGCCTTTGTGTAACCACGCCTGCCACTCAGAGGGCTGCAGTACCAGACGCAAGACTGCTCTGCACCACTGCCATCCCTGCCCTGGGGGATATGCCCATAGGACCAGGATCAAAGTGCCAGGCAGACCAAAGGCCACCCTGGCTGACATGTGCCTACATAAGACACAGAGACGTCTCAAGAAGCAGCAGAGTGCTGGTTGCAGGGAAGATACAATCTTATCAAAGTACAGCTTTTGGTCAAAGCAGACTCAGTCACGTTATACACTATGCAACTGGAAAGCTGATTTATCACAGAAAAGTGCATTTTAAAATATCCCTAAATGTCTATGTAGGAAGAACACCAGCCACAGCTGCTACTTCAGAGGCTGTCTGCATGCCATTTAATTCCTGTCAATCAACATCCATAAATGGCAGAAGAAGGTGGGGAAGAGGAAGAAAAAGGGTAGTGGGAGAAAAAGTAAACACTGGAGGGAGGGGAGGAAAGATCTGTAGGAATATATGATATACCGAGTGAATGTGAAGAGGCTAATATACCACCCACAGCCCCTCCCTGTACAGCTAAGCCTTGTGTCAGGCTTCATTTAAAATTCTTACTCATGCTATATGCACTCCAAAGCAGTGTTTACTACAGCTTTTTTACAGCTTTTTTTACAGCTATTGCTTTTAGTTTGCTTCAGTTTTGGCTCACGATCTGCATGAATGTAATGGATTTTATTTTTATTCTTTTTTTTTTTTTAAAAAAAAAAAAAAAAAAAAAAAGAAGGCCTCCACACTTGTAATCATATCTCTGAGGACCATTATCCTTCATATCTATGGGCACAGGTAGTTCTGTATGAAATTCTAATTTTGAAGAAGTAGGTGGGTTTAGAATTCTTAAAAAAGCAATGCAAGAAAAGGAGGGAGAGAGGGGAGGGGAAGGGAGAGGAGGACAGGACAAGACGGGTGGGACAGGACAGGATAGGACAGGACAGGAGAACAAAAAGATTTTGTAGGTAGAATATATTTTAATATTTTAGATAGGGTGATTGTTTGAACATGCAATGCAACTGTAAATGTTAACTTTCAAAACCAATCGCTGATAAGAAAACGTAAGTAATTAAAAAGACATGGCAAGAAGGGCTTACTGCAAAACTTTAGTGATACAAGCACCATTATCTTAAAAAATATACAAGGCAAGTGCTTCCTCTCCACCTGAAAAATACAAAAACCTCTCCCACAGTCTCTTCTCCTTTCCTCGCATATTACACAGATCTGCAAGTTAATGCTATAGTCAGTACTCTTTGAATGACCACATTACCACATGATCATTTGCAAATCATTTGGACTAGACAAAACAAAACAAACAAACAAACAAACAAAAAAGGCTTTCCCGAGTGTTTTGGTTTGTTTGTTTGTTTGTTTTTGTCATCCTAGAGACATATCTGGTCTAGTTTCTGTAATGTTGAGTGTGTGTTTCTGCATGTCCGTATATGAAAAGAAGTATCTCTGTGTAGAGAATAAGAGACAAAATAAGAAAATAAGGTGAGTAATTCAGAGGGATAAGGACTACTTGCCTGTCCTAACAGTCCTTACTCTGTGGTTTGAATGAGAGAAAATGATCCATTTCTCTCTCTGACATAAGAGTGTGAATCATAACCAGTCATAGAGACTATACAATTATTTCTCTTTCTACCACTGGGCAATGATATCTCACTTCTCTCCTCCTCCTCTTTTAACAGGATCCCCAAAATCCTTTGACTGCAGATTAGAGGTAGATGTCAGCACTGAACTGATGACCCTACTAGGTTACTTAGGTCAAAAGGTCAAGTCCTTCTCCTTCTTGCTCATCTTTATTCATCTACAAGTAGATGAAAAAAAGTGCAGTGTGTGTGTTATCTAGCTGCTGTTTCTGAAACAGCATGATTAGCCACAGCCCTGTAAGGATAAAGAACTGCAAAAGGAGGGTGAACTGGAAAGTCTCTCCACATACTGAGTGTGTTCCTGCCTGAGAGATGATCTCACTGATTGGAGAGAGGGGAAGGAATGATGTAACTGATAAGAAGTGAATTGCCTGGGGGTACAACAGCTTGAGGGAGGAAAGAGACAAATTCAGCAACATATCAGTTTATGGCTCTCCAAAAGTAATTACCTTAATCTCTGAACCGTGATTTAAAAATTACTAAATTCTTCTGCTCTATTTTTCCTCCATGGTGAAAAAGTGTCACTAATTTAAAACTAAACTTACATGAGATGCAACAAAGCAGGTGGTAAGTCACTATTGCTAATAGCCCAGACCAGCAATGCTGAGTCATGAGAACAAATGTTATTTATGCTAAAGAAATTTTAAGCTGTGTCATTTTACACCACATCATTAAACCACTATATCTTTGGCTTCCTGAACAAATGGTTTTCAAAATATCCTTCAATTTGTCTTTAACTGAGAAATATGTGTTCTGTACTTATAGTATTTAACATTAACCTCTGCATTGTTACAGAATGTGGCTCAGAAAGAGTTTCTGTAGCAAAGAGAAAAATATTAGTTTATTTTTTGTTTGTTTTTTTCTTCTATAAATTGTTCCTCCAAAATCTTTTAGGAAGTTGAGTTACACGTTAAACTAAAAGTTAACATAAAATAAATCATAATAACATAAATAATAAACTCATCACCTAAGTAATAACAGTGCTATTTCCTTTAGCTTATATAGCTTTATATTTTCTTTAAACTACAGCATCTATATATTCTGTGTGCTTATCTTCTGTACATCTCTTTTTGCTGTACTGTGACTAGGTACAGTCTGAATTTCAGACATACAGTCTCTGGACCATTTGTAGGTATTCTCTTGCCTGAAGTGGTGCCAGAAAGCTCAAGTGAGTTCTGTACTCAAATCCCACTAACAAATACTAATTATAAATTAAAACAAAACAAAACAAAATAGTGAAAACCTCACAGTTTACACAGGTTATCTATTTTCTGCTTTGTTCTTGGTTTGGAATTGTTCTTTTAATTTGTTTCTTTGTTTGTTTGGTTTTGGTTTTAAGATTCTGCAAGACATGAAGGTAGAGGGATATTTATAGGGGTATCATAGGCCCCCTATTAGGTAGGGGGCATCAAAAGGATTAATGGGCTATTCATCTGCCAATGGAGGGGAGAAAACTGTGGCTGTCACACAAACAAATGACATTAGGGTAGGATACATTGCACCTAGCTGTAGTCATCTAGAAGTTTGTGGTTTAACTAGTTGTGGTGGTTTTACCATGCTAGGCAGCTGAACACCACAACCGCTCTCTCACTCCCCCTCCTCAGATGAGGAGGGGAAGAAGTAAAGGAAAGAACAACTCACAGGTTGAGATAAGGATAATTTAATTAAAGAGAAAAAATATTATTAAAGAAAGATTATAATTAATTAAACAATTTAATTAAAGGGAAAAAAAGGGAAAGGGGAAAAGGGAGGGGAAAAGGGAATAACTAAACAAAACAAGTAAAGGCTATGTGGAAGTGCAGAGGAAAGAAATTACTCTCTACTTCCCACAAATGAGCGATGCTTGACCATGTCCTTGAAGCAGGGCCTCAACACACATAGACGGTGTTCGGGAGGAGGACAGACGTTTTCGCAACGAGAGCCCACCCCTCCCCTCTTCTTCCTTTTTCCACCTTTTATTGCTGAGTGTGACATCATATGGTATGGAATATCCCTTTGGTTGGGTTAGGTCAGCTGCCCTGGTGATGTTTCTTTCTCACTTTTTTACCCACCCCCTAGGAGGGTTAGAGAGAGTCCTGATGCTGTGCCAGCACTTCTCAGCAGCAGACCCAACACCGGTGTGATACCACTGCTGTTGTAGCTACAAGTGCAGAGCACAGCACTGTATGGGCTGCTGCAGGGAAAGTTAACATCCCAGCCAGACCCAGTACAAATGTCCACCACTAGAATGCTAAAAAGTGATCTAGAAATGATTGGGCTTTTAGAAGGTTTTGTGATTCCTGTGATTCTTTCCCTAATTCCCAAGTATGCTTTTGTTTCTTTCATTTATTTATTTTTAAGAACCTTTCTTTTTTAGAAAAAAAAAGGATGTTGGGAACTTTACTGAAACTGGAAAAAATCAGTAAAAACTCACAAAGTGGTTTATTTTCTTAGTACCTGCATACTTGTTCAAATTCAAGAGAATTGAAAGGAAGGAGAGAAAGCAATAAATATGAGTATAGGGGACAGGTGTGCTGAAGAGCAGAGCTCTCTGGATACCTGCAATTTTACCTGCTGGGTTGTCCCAGAGCATTCTCTGACAGATGTGGGAAGCAGGCCGCAGCTTCTTTCTGGCCATTTCAGTGGAAAATAGAGCATGGAAGAAGGAGGAGACTGTGAATCCCATTCTCATTCTAATAAAGAGCTGAGATGTCTGAACCATGTATTCAAACCCCTGGATGCCTTCCCAGGACCAGTAACAGATGTGCCTTGCAGCCCCAAATTATGAATTCTTGAAAGCAGTGTGAGGGGAAGACATGCCACCTTAGGGAGGAACCAAGCAGTAATAAATGTAGACTGTGTTGTCCTTCTAATCCCTTGGTATATCCCATAGTGACTTTTAAGTTGTTTTGGATCATTTAACATAACTTGTTTGAATATTTTTCAGAAAAATGAAATTTCACTGACATGCATTGCTTTGTCTGAGCAGAAATATTTGTAAAGATTGATCTGTGGGAATGAGGTTTTATGGCAGATTTCTTGTTTGCATGCTCCTTGGCTAGAGATGGTGAAAGGACGGACATGAAAGATATAAATAAATTGTTCAAACCTAACCTTATGAATAAAAAAAATTCAATGAATTTTGTGAAAAATGTTCAGAAGCTTCTGGTTTTATTGCAATGCAGAACAGAAACAGCCTTGAGAAGTTTAAACACTGACAGTGTTTGAATTATTTTTTAAAATTAGAAAAAAACATATAGGTTTAACATTTTCAGGTTAAAATCTCATTTCTTGAGTACAAATTAGTGGCAAATATCATCTAATTATGTCTGGAATTTTATAACCCAAATTATTGTCATGTGATTCCCAGTTCCTTCAGGTATGGGTTTCTATTGCTTTTTCAGTATTATTGTTGTTGTTGTTGTTGCTGTTATTGTTATTATTGTTGTTTTTGTTATTATTGTGATTTTTATTATTATTATTTTCCCGCAAGTCTTTGAAGCTCTTCCTTACTTAGGCTAAAATTTCATTTAACTTAATTTTGCCCGAACATGAATTACAAGATTGGACCCTTTGTCACAGACAGGGAGCATCATCAAATTTCAATTTCTTGCATAAATCAGTGGAGAAAGTGGTTAGCAAAGTCACTTTAGAGTGTATTTTAATACCCTTTTCCATCCATCCACCTTGTCCTCTCCTCTTATGGCCTCATTGGCCTGACATGAGGAGATAAAAAGACCACCTAATCAAAAACATTCTGGGGAAAAAAATATTGCTTGTGATTATGGACATTACACTGGACATTAAAATTCTAGTGTCGTCTCCTTGCCAGGCTATGGAAAAGAAAACAGGAAATCATGCAGCTCAGAGCCATGTGGCTAACAGTGAAAAGAGGAAATACAACAGTAGAAACTGAACCAATTCACATTATAGATGTATTAGTTTGCTGTCTTTGCTCTACATTGGATTCCAGAAAGTAATGGGGTTATAATCAATTTGAACTTGTGCTGCAGTCATATATTCACTAATGGGGCTCTAGTATCTTGACCAAGAATTTCAAAATAACTACACAAAGTGATGATAAAAAGTTGATTTTTCTACTGGAACTAATGGTGATTCCTTCCGTTGTTTTGCACAGCATATGCTGTTCATAAATAATGTCAGAATTGGGCCAAGTCTCCTTAAGAAAGGTGGTCATTTAATGTAAGTAAATCCACATTAAATATTGAAGATCAGAAAAAAGCTGCCTTTTCAAAGAGGTCACTTTTAAGTGAAGGAAACAACAATGCATGTGTGCGGATGGCCAGCTCCACACTGGGTGACACAGAGTTAATGGCTCATAGAGAGCATATACATGTTTTTTAAAGATGTTTTATTGCTTACAAAAGGAAGTAGTCTAGAGAGACTGGATACATAAACTGGCTCCAGCCAGCTGCGGCTGTCAGGCTAGGAAGGATCCTGTTCAATTAGTGTTGTAAAATAAAATACTTTGTAAAGGAAATAAACACTATGAGAGCTAAGATTCATGCTTTCAAATATACACAAGGTTTGAATTTTTAATTAGGGCTGCTAATTACAGTCATCAGAAAGCAGAACAGAATAGATTTTACCTTACATTTAGCAGACAAGCCTTCAACCCCAGTGTATTTTTCAATTTCATTAATATTTTATGAAAATGGCCCTTGCAGCTTCAGCCTATTCTGTGCCTCCTACAAAACTGCCCCACATTATGGATGCCAATGCCTTTAAGCCATGTGCATTAGTGAGATGACAAAATGCAAAACAGCATCTTGTCAACCATTGCATCAATTGATTCTATTAGATAGTGTAAAAACAGTTGGGTGTGAGTTATTATCTAGCTGACACTAATGATGAAACAAGACACTGGCTGGGAGCAGCCATTAGCTATAAGCCAGAAATTAATGCTTCTAATATTTTTGAACAAATTAACCTTAATGAACTGGCCATGTATATACTGTAGTATATACTGATAAGTCAATTAGTAGAGAATAGAGGTTATGTATATATAGATATATAGAAAAAAATGTATGGCTATAAAGAGTTTCATGCACACAATGCTATAACAGCAATTCTGTAGTAAAATCAGCTCTTTTTTTTTACCTTTAGATACACTCTAACGTGCAAAGGTCCGGTCTTGTACCTTTTAGCAAAATTCTGTATGCAGGAGTATCAGTTAGCAAATACAAAAATCATTGTGTTATCAGGCACAGATGAGACACAGTGTTGGTATGTTTATGCAAATGTCTTAATTTCACCAATATTTAACTGTAACTAAGTTTGGGACCAGGTGGTCCAGATCTCCAATTGAATTCAGCATGTACTGACAAAAATTTACAACATGTTTCATTTCTGTTTAACACTATTTGTGAGCATTTTCTGATTCTTACATGCTCTAAATCCAGTAACGATCTAAAAGGATGTGTTAGCATTTTAAAATAAGATAGCTAATGTGCGACCCTAAATTCTAGGAATTTCATTTACAAGCAGCCTAGAAAACACAAGTGGCTAATTTATAAAGAAGCACGGAACAAAGATAAGGCACTTGCCAACAATAGTTTGTTGGTTTAACTTTGACTTGCTTTCCTGGGAAAGAAGAAAACAGAATTTTCAATGTGAACTGTCAGCCCCAGTTATGACAGGGCTTGACTAGTTAGAAATTCAGAGTTCCTCCTCCATTGGCAGAATGATGTAAAGAAAACCACCAAACAGAATTCTTTCAAGTTTCAACTACAACTCTACTTAAATAATTTACTTTTTAGTTTTACTCACACTATTCTTTTTAAACTTGGTTGACATTTTCGTTGACAAGCACATTTTATTGCACAAGATCAGTAGTGAAATTGGCAGCAAAAAAAGAGAAAGAGAGAGAAAAAAAAAAGCTGGCTCTACTCAATGAGAGAACTACTATTTTGCCTTTGGGAAAAACAATGCTGGCAGTGACCCTTTCTGAAGCCAACAATGACTAGTAAACCAGTCAATGTAAGTAAAATATTTGGTCACTTAGAAGGTGTCCTTTTCCTATAAGAAGCAAACTAGGGGCTGTTTAGCTAACACATTTAAATCAAAGCCAGCAATAAAAATGTTCGGTGTGAACATTCAGCCATTAAATTAATCCATTAGAAACTAATAAATAAAATGATGAAATCAGTGAAAACGTAAACATTAAAACATTTCCTTATGAACTACTGACAGCTTTAGTTAAAACTGGAGGATGACATTGTCCCCCCAGTCTCTTCCCCTCCTTCCCCCACCCCCCAAAAAAGAAAGAATAGAAAAGGGGAAAAAAAATAAGTGGAAAGAACACCTTAAATGTAGTTTCTTGTTTTGACAACCTGTGGCTTTAATCTTCTAAATTTATGATGCTCTTAGTTAACAAAATGGAAGGCAGAAAAAAAGTGTGTCTTCCAGTTCATGTCTACGTAGATTTTAAATTGAACGAGCCCTGATTCCTAAGTATCTTTAGGAGGACACAAACTAGAAAGGGCAAGAGTAACATCCCAGCTAATACTGCCTTCAAATAGATCTATTCCAAGAAAGTCACACATCAAGGTTCTCTTTGAGCACTGAAGCCCTAGGCTGTTATCAACATTACACTCCTTTGGGCAGAGTACATTAAACAGTTTTGTGTAATATTAAGCTGGAAACAGAGATGGACGTGTTTTATGCCTCGTGTCCAGGAGTTTAAATGAATACAAATTTATCAGAGTGTGAAGCCAGTTTCATCAGAAGTTAGTTTTGTCTGATACCCAAAATTTACAGGAAGACACCTCAGGAGACAATGTCAAATACTCATGATGGCAGCCTGCTAGCACATCACTGAATTTTAATTTTTTTTAACCAGGCAGCAGCCTTAGGAAAGACGACTCTCCCTGTCCTGATGTGTTTTTTCCTAAAGCACCCTCTTTTCTCATTTGTATCATCTTGGTATATACCATCACCACTATCACCACCACTGCTTTACTGAAAGCATTGGGTTTTTGGGTACTTTCTCAGGCTGGTCTCTGGAAAGAAGTGGTAAACTCCTCAGATGAGACAGACATCCCTAAGTGTTTGGGGCACTGGTAGATGTGCAGGTGGATCTGTCTCAAGAGCTCCCAGCCAGGCCACTCAGAAACCACTCATCCTATAGGGCTGAAATCCTGGCAATGTTTAAATCAGTGGGAGTTTCACAATGGGGTCCTTGACATAGCTAGAATGAGCATAGCAAGCAATAATCAAAGATGGTACTTTTTGTTTGAGAAGCTGATTTCTGAAAATTATGTGAGTAATATGATGAATATACAGTTCTCACTACATATTTTCTTAGATTCTTTCTCCAGCATATCTTCCACCAAAACACAAGTATTGCTATGCCTCTACTAGGAAATACAAGAAGCACAGGACACAGGTACAAGCACTGTCCTATCATTAGATGGACTGTTTATTTGTTAGCACTCTCCCTGGCATAGTTTTGCCTTGTGCTGATCAGTACTGTGCCAAATAATGACTGGGCATTGCTCAAGAGATGGAAAGTACTATGGATCCATCCCAAAATGAATTTTGAAGATGGCCTCCCACTTTTGTTGGAGAGAAAGTTTAAACAGCAGGTTTCCCAACAACTAGCCACAGGGTGGTTTTAGCTCAGCAAAGCCACACATATGATGAATTTAGGCCTGCTGTGCCACTTGGCCTCAGAGAGAGGGGATGGTGCTTGACCTGTATTATTTAGCAGTAGAGATGCTAAATTTATTTAGCCTCTGTAGCCATTTCTGACACATTCTGCTAACCACCATTGCACCACACATGAGCTACACGAGTTAAGAGCACAAAGGCGTGTTCAGGATGAATTTGAGATCCTAGTCTAGAATAAAAGAATAAAAGTGTTTATTGCAGAAATACAGTTTCTCTGCAGATTTTGAGGAGGAATCTAAAACAGTCTCAAAATTCTACGCCACATATTTTCCCATTCCTGTAATTTCCCCCTTTTCCTCTTTAAAATTTTCATAAAACTTACACCGATGCCTAATATACTTCACTGGACAAAAAGGAAAATTTAGTCCAAAAAAGATCTCCATTTAATTTTCTTATGTGACCTGGCATGTGAAAGTGTTGCAAAGTTTCCCAGGCTTCTTTAATCTGATTGGATCAAGAAGGCAATGTAGCAAAGGTGGTTTAACTTTTCATTTCTTGTGCTTCAAGCCTCTAGCTCTTAGTAACCATTTCTAAGTTCCTTACTGAGGTAAATCTCTTTGTGAGGTACAAGTGAGTTTTTTATAGGGAAAAAGCCTAGCTTTTTGTATACTGTGATTTAGTACCATACTATCAGCATCTTCCTTCTGTACACCTTTCTTATAAGAGACCCACAGTGAAAAACATAGCTTTAAAGATACACACATGAGAATGGTATGTAACATCTTTTTTTTTTTTTTTTTTTTTTTTTTTTTTAGTATTCCTGGTTGTTTTTTGTTTGTTTGCTTGTTTGTTTGTTTGTTTTTTCTCTCTTGGCACATCATTGGTAGAATTTACATGGATATGGTTCCTTCCCCCTCAAGAAGGTTAAATTCTTCTTGGAGTGGTTTGAACCATGGATCACTCTACCCTCAGCCTGTCATTCAGATCATCACATGCCTTTACTTTTAAAGTAGAATAGGGCCAAAGAGTACCACAATCCAGCTGTGGATCCCTCACCACCACAGATCCACAGGTCACAGGAGATTAACGAGTGCTATGTTCCTGCCATGTTGAACCTGTCTACAATGATCCAACTTCTACCAGCATCCTGAAAAACATAGCAAGAACTCTGACCATTTACAACCACCTTCCATGGGTATTTCTGGTGTGCACTTTCAGTACATTGCACAGTCAGAGAAGGGATACTGGTGTCTAGACAAAGAGGAACATTTATGGAAATGCCTCCTCTTGGTTTTGTTCATTATGATTTTACCATGGAAGCAGCTAGAAGAAAAGATTTCATGATATTTTAGGTAAGGTTAGATCCTTCAGGGTGCGCTAACATAACTAAAAACTACATTAAAGCTACAGCTCTTATGGTCAGTCTTCAGTGCTTCAAAACATGGTGAATCTCCTGTCAGTACCAAAGCCAAATTATGGAACAAAGAGGAAAAAAATACTTCTGTCCTACAGATGACCAGCAACACACTATGATTACTGCAGTCTAAATAGGTTGCAAATGTAAATCAGCTTCCTTTTATGAACCCCCAAATACCCCAGAACTCATCTTGGAAGCTGTGAAGTTAAGCTATGATCACCAGATCACCTCGGGTCATAGCCCGACATAGTTGTTGTTCCCATGTGGTAGGCAAAATCCCTACAAAGATCATTTAAGGTAACAGATGTCAGCCCTAGGAGATGTTCAATGCTCCAGACTCACTCAATGCTACATACTCTCACTGGTGTCAGTGGGTGCTGAAGCCCTTCAGCTACAAGCTTGATTCCTCTGGGAGGACATTTGGCTGAAATTCTTGTTAATGACAGTATAATATATATAAAGTATATATATATAACATATATAAAGTATAATAAATATGTATATTTTCCACTCTTAAATCTCTGCCCAGTAGCTTCACATCTTAAGTTCTTGTCTTTATCCCTTGTTTACTAACTCTCAAATAAACATGGAACCCAATTTTGCTAGAATAATGCATTATCATATAACTTAGTACTGGCATACAATATATAAATGTAATTTAATCTCTCCTAGAGATTAAGCCTGGTTCTGGCAATTTTACCACAAACTGGCTTGGATATGTCACACTCCTCTGGTTAGGCAGATGCATGGAGTCTTGACAAACAATTACATGAGACTTTATTGAAAGAAAAATATAGGCTTTGTACAAGCCTGGGCTAAACCCTATATTTGGGGTGTATTCCCTTGTGTCCATTTGTCATTCCAGTCTATTCTGACCTGGTGACAGTATAAGGAGTTTACAAGGAGCCCATTCTTTGGTGACTCAGTACATATAGCACTTCATTAATGCATGGGATGAGAATACACACTACATTAAGACCTGTTTATGTGCATTCCAGGCTACTGAACCTATTTAATTTTGTTCTCCTAAGAATGCACTCTGGGTCACACACACTTTCACAGAGTGCTAAGAAGATGTATCCATAGAGAAGACTGAGGGATGGGAGGAAAAGGTGTCCCGCGCTCCACACTCAGAAAAAGGCAGAAGGAAAATCTGGGATTTTGCAGAAATACACACACAAGCTTAAAGTCAGGGAAGGAAGCATAAGGGTAGAAAAATGAAGAAAGCTGCTTAAATATCTCCAGACCGCTATTCTCCAAAAGCTGGGGCTGATTAACTAGATGGGATCTCCTCACTACATGGCTCTACCCCACCAGGTCAGTGCCCTCCTCACTTACCATACCACCTAGTGGAGAAAGACATAATTATAGCCATGACACTAACCCTTCCTGGAACACTTCATGGCAATGCAGTTTCCTGCCACCAAACTCTGCTATATGCAGTATGCCACTGCTACTCGCATTTTTAAGCACTTGAGAATCTACATTGAGGTAACATCTCCCTGAAGGCAAAGTGTGAACTACAGAAGTGAAAAGAGAGGAACAGTTTTTTCTTCTATACTTTGTGGTAACAACTTGGGCAAGCATCAGAAACTTCTGTTTTGACTTAGGATGTAATAGGGATTTAAATTAATAAGGACTTCATGAATTCACTGTGCATGGTCAGGTATGTCTAAAATTGATCCTGTTGCTATGGTGTTGGCTTAGGTAAAACTTTCATCAACTTTAATTGGAGTGTTGTCTGTGTGAATTATAATACTTAAAAGTAAGGACTGCAATAATAGATAGTGCATGTACAGTAATTTAAGGAACCTCAATATGACTGAAGGGTACACCTCTCTCTCCTGTACTGTATATGATTTAGAGACATATGAATCCAGCTCAGCAGCCAAAGGTTCTTGCCGTAACCAAAGGACCAACAGCTGCGGTCCTAACACAGAAAACTTCCATTAAAATCAGCTGAAATTTTGCAAGAGTAAGTGTTGAATACAAACCAAGATGAAAACTGCAAGCTTTAGCTCCATGTGCACAAAGTGGGAGATTTTTGTTTTCACATAGGCATGACTGAGTTATCTGTTTCAGAAGTGTATTTCTTCGTACTTGCCCAGAAACACTGCCTTTTCAGACCTGTGAAACTTACAGTCTAGCAAATACCCCATTCCACAAGTAGAGAAATGCAGACCAAATAATTGGGGAGGGGGGATAAAAATAAAAAAATAAAAATAATAAAGAAAGAGAGAGAATGTTGCATTTTTTTCATAGAAACATTAGAAGAATCATTTTATAGTATTTCCCACATAATTACTGCCAGACCTGTTTAGCAAATGTGAAATACTCATTAGCAATTACTTAACTATACATATATTAAAGCTTAATTAGTAAATAAATTAAGCATATAATTAATTGCTTTAATCAGTAGGCTTTTAATATAGCAATTACCACTTGATACATTAAGGGCATGTTAAGAATACTTTTCTCCAAAAAATACATTGTTAATTAATCATTAAAACTTATCTTACTACATGCTCATTAATGATTTATTACAGATGCTGGGCCAAATTCCTCTTTCAATTACAGCAGAGCTAACTCTGTATAAGCCAATAGAGCTCACTGGCATAAATTAAAGGAGAATTTGGTCCTGTTAATTAAATGTAAAATGTTTGTCAGAGCATATCACCACAAATGGAAAGCTGAAGTGCCTTGCTTGCTTTAACCTGATAGGAGCAACCTGGCTTTCTTTTACGCTCCTTTTCTACAGCTGAATGACATCCTTCCCATGCTCCGAGGCAGCATGTTGTAACAGATGCACAATGAGGTGGGATTGTAGAGGTCCAGTTTTATTTCTAACCTTGCCACTACTTAAAAATTCCAGGTCAGTGCCTGGACAACAACTTCACCTCAGCTAGTTACCCAGATGCTCCTTTAAAAGACAAACAATTGCTTTTAAGTACTAGTTAACTTTTTTTTTTTTTTCCCTTTTTTTTTTTTTTTTTCCATTATTAATATCCAGAATAGTTCTAAAGAAATGGGGCCTAAGGCTGTTAATTTGAAGGATGACTATCAGAAGTCAAAGGACAGATAAGATGAATCCCAAATGCAAGTTTTCTATGGCTGCATTTTTTCTTATCCTGAATATGGCTTGTCGATTTGGACTATATAATCTCCTCAGAAAATCATTTTTTGTTGACTTTATATACGTAAAGTATCTGACATAAGGGAACAAACATATCTTAGTTAAGCTTTCTTGAGGCAGCTGAAGTAATAATATTGTTTGCAGAAGGTCTTCACATATAGACAGTCCTATTATGAGTTGTTGCAGAGAAGGCAGTATGGGGAGGTAGAAGGAATGAATGATTTTTGAGCTTTAGAGCACAGTTTTAATGCACAAGCTCCCGAAATGTCAATGTAAAGACTTACTTGGATTTCCCTTCACAATTCCAGCAGGACTCCCCTATTCACAACTTATTTGCACAGATCCAAAATCATGGTTACATAAATGTACATGTAGAGTAGATGTGGAAACCAAGATTTAAGGACAGAGAACTTTGGAATCTGGACGTGGTATATGCAGTATGTTATTTCCACATACCTCCTGGTCTCAAACCCTGATGAAAATAGGCCTTATGCTTTGGTGAAAGCAATACCTATTTATAGCAGCTAAAGTTAAACAGCATTTAATATTTACGAGGAGGTACTATGCAGAACCTGTCCAAGGGCTGTACTGAAAAACTGATATTCTCAACTTATTCTTGTGTTTTGGGAGGGCTCCCGAAAGAGCTTTCTTAATACATTAAAACCTCGATTTCCTCACTAAGCACAGAATATAACATACTAATGCATATATGCACATATCCAATCTCTCTTTAAGTGACTGTTCCAGATAGAAGCACAGAAAGAAAATTTGTCATCTAAAATGTGTTATGATGAAGCAGATATTTCTTAATTTACAACAAAGTGTTTTAGTGCTTTAACCATACTATGAACTGATGTCCAGCACTGCAGGGTGAATAAAGGAAAGGACTACCCTGGAACCATCCATGAGTTCAGAAATCATGATAGGTTGTATAAAGAAAGTTACTCCTTTAGTTGTTATTCCACTGAAGGAAAAGAAGACAAGTATTTTGGAAAGAAAAAATAAAATAAAATAAAATAAAATAAAAATAAAAAAAAATAAAAAAAAATAAAAAAAAAAGATTAGGGAAACTACCCTAGGAATAATTGTCTCCTTATACTGGAGCGATCTGTGACACTAACAGCTGCTATTGTCTTATAGACTCACTATATACATCTAAATATTGCATTGTGGTGATCATTTCCAAGAAAAGAAAATCAATGCAAACAGTGAATCTTATCCAGATACTCTTCTCTAAGTTTAGAAGCCAAATCTAAACAAGGTCATTACACAATCTTCACATAAGCTAAGGGAACTCTAAAGCAGGTGGAGATAATAGAGCTTTTGGCAATAGAACTTATGTTATCCAAGGGGTGAAGTGGGGACTTCTCACTTACATGATACTCTTCCATGAGTTTTAGAGATTTAAGCACCAATGTAAAATGACAGATGCTTCCCAGTTACGCTGACATAATGGAGAAATATCAAAGCCAGAAAGTAAACCCTCTGCAGTTTTCCTGGATGAAATCCTTTAAATGAAAACTAAAAATAGGGGCTTGATGAAAGTATGCTTATGGATAGTGCACATTTAAATTTTTTAAAAAGGAAAAAAGATTCTTGTTAGCAAAGAATTCCAGTCTTTGTTCTTCTGATGAAGTATTTTTGTGACAACTTTTGTT
The DNA here is from genome assembly GCF_011077185.1 of Oxyura jamaicensis. Lineage (NCBI taxonomy): Eukaryota > Metazoa > Chordata > Aves > Anseriformes > Anatidae > Oxyura > Oxyura jamaicensis. The sequence continues at coordinate 159,888,518 of NC_048893.1, forward strand.
GTAAAAAGATGTTACATTTTATGCTATCCTGAAGGCATCAGTGTCATTCATATGTACGATGTACAGATGATGGTAACTTTGCCAAATATACATAGAGAGAAATGCTTCACTCATCTTTAAATTTACATTAAAAGGTATTTGCTTTTGACAGAAACAAAGTATCTATTAAAGCAGATTTTTCCAAGTATATGATATTTACAGAAGAAGAAGACAATACAGGTACAAATCCTTTGGCACTATAAGCTACATATTCCTCACCATCCCTATTCAGAGGGATTCTAACGTTGACAAGAAACACATAAGAAGGTGAATTTGGCTGTTTTGATAGTACTTCTTCATAGTGGTTATGAGTCCGAAGGTATATGTGATTCACTGTAGAAATCATGTATTCTTAAAAGCAATTTATATATACATATATATTTGATAGAAAAGTGCTGTCAAGTTACTTAAAAAAAGCAAATAAGTGGAATTGGTTTGTGTTCTGCCAAAGAAATGTGGTCATTATTTTCATGTTGTAGTCTGTACGGTTTTTAAACAAATTAATGTCCACACCACGTGGAAAGATTACATTATTTTAAATAAATTTAGTTAAACTGATTCAAATTCTTAATATAAACTTGTTTAAGCTGGATTCATACACATTCACATATGTGCCATATGCATTTATTGATTTAACTTAAAGCAGTATATCACTGGCAAGCAAAATCAATGTTTAGGCAAGAGCTAAATCAGTGTAAAATAGTCCAGATTAGATATTTGCATAAGTGAAATTTGGAAATAGTAATTTCAATTAAACAAATGCAGCTTTTTTTCATGCTCAGAGTGTCTGTAGAGATATGAAAGTTAATCAATATTGTCTGAGTTATTACATATATTATAATATACATGAAAAATCATGTAAAGCTACACTGGCTGTCATGCACTATTAGGATGGTTTAACGAGTTCTGCTTCGCATGGAAAAAGCAATATACTGGAACAGAGAGCTCGATCTCTCCTTTTTCAGATTATCCCAGCAAAGCTAATTTAAGGAGTGCTTTCTGCTGCAGTTATGAATTTCTCTATGTGTGGGTTGTACAAATACAGTTCAGTAAAGTCACAGCTTGCAGATCTCAGCCATTTTGCTGTCAAAGGCTATGATCTGGTCTACCTCACTTGCACACCCATCTAGCATCTGCCATTAGCTGCCTGTTGAAGCAGGCTTCCCAAAGGAAGCACTGAAATTTGCTGTGCAGGCACTGGAGATGGTGCCTTTGAGGTCCTCCAGACAACCTCCCTGCCTACCTTGAGTACCACATTATGTCTTGGTAGGCTTTCAAAAGTACATCACTCTCTCCTTTAACTACACACAGGATCTGAGCACTTATGTCCAAGTGCTGCTCAGGTACAAGCCAGGCATTTGGGGCAGGGGAGGGTGGCAAAGGGTGCCCCAGCAATGCCCACTTCAGCTTTAACATCATTTGTTTTACGTGAAGCACATGTTGTGTGCTACCTTGAGAAGAGTTTACTTTTGTTCTTTGTCTTAGTATTTCTTAATCAAAAAGACTCTACCTAAAGAAAAGGTGCGTGTTTCTTTCTGGTTCATATGGAATACTCCAGTGTGTGCCATTAAAACAAGGATCCCAGGTGAACCTCAGTTTGTCTCAGAAGGTGTGTGTGAAGTTTCCAAAGTGCACTGCGGAAAAGTTGAGAGTGTAATTCAGGTCACTGTCTGAGGTAAAATATATCTTTATTGATAATTGCTGCATCTATATATTTGTGGATGTCACCAGTGGAGGCACTAAGGAAAACAACTACAAACTTATAAAAAGAAGCATTTTATTCCTGCCCTTGTCACCACATGCACTGGAAAGGAACCATATTGGCTCTTTTTTAGCTAGTAATGTCTAATGCAGGAAGACAGGAATAAGCAGAGTAGAAAGCACCTGTCAGCTCTATTTCCCACTCTCCTTGATTAGCATGAAACATTAATAGGGCTCTCAGAAATTCTGGTCTGAAATGGGCTTTGCTTGAAAACGTGTCTGCCTTTACTGCACAAAAGCTGCTGTCATTAAAAAAGGGCAGATAACTAAAGAAGACTCTTTCTTGAAATTTATACCATTTTTTCATACAATGACAAATTATTTTAATAATGGGAATCGCACACTCTGCCATTTGTATAATGTTTCCCATAAAAATCTCCCATTAAATTTGCTCCTCTACTTGACTCATATCTTTTTAAAAAAATGACACACACAAAATGATACATCACGCATTCTTACAAAGAATTGGAAGTGAACATACTGTAATGGGTTAACATACGTTTTAATAAAATTTTCATTGTTGCACATTTCACTTTTCGGTACTGAGAGCCAGGGCTGTACCAGTAACCCCAGGCAATGCCTAAGGATAAAACAAATCATGTGGTAGTGAACTATTTTCACCTATTTATCCTTCTACTGAAAATATATTCATAAATACAAAATGAAGCTAAGATACGTAGCCAGTAACATTGTACATAACAAAGATATTCCCTAGTATTTGTATTCTATTATTTTTTAATAATATACCTTTTGCATTTCTAAGATGCTTGGGCTTCTGTTTTTGTTCCTTACATACTTTGTAAGCCACCGAGCCATTTTAATTTTGTCTCCCCAAAGTAGGCAGTAACACATATTTAAATAGTTAAATGAAATCCTATTGCACAACCTATTATGGAATATGCACCACATGCCAAAAATGTATGCAGGTCTATTTATCTAGCAGCTGGAGTTTTCTGAAGTAGAAACTTTTGATTTGTGGCATATGTAGGTTTATTTACGTGTAGACAATCCATTTTAAATGATTTGTGTCATCAAAAATGCTCCCGTATACATCAGCATATTAAATGCTTGTTAAATGGGATTATCTCAGAGAATAAATATTGAATAAAATGCCCTGAATATTCATCTTATTATGGAGATACTGTAGGGATTTAAAAATTATAGTTTTTGTTTCTTTGTTATTGTATAAGAATTCTGGAATAAGAATTTCATTTCATTACCATGAAGATGATGTGACAACAATAAATTAAGCTAGTTCAAGTTGCACCTGATCTCCAGCTTTCTTGATTGCTTATTTCGTTGCCTACCTGCAGAAATGTAAAGGTAGAATCAAAAAATCAGATGCTGAGAATAAAAAATAGCTCATGGAGTTACTCTTTATTTTATAAGCAAGTTTTAAGATTTCCAATAACATTTTAAATTTAAAAATAACCAGACTTCTTTTCCGTCCTTCTTGTCCCCCTTCTCCCAATTCTAATTTCACTAAAGAAAAGATGCTTCAGTTTAACTGTCTGTATGTTACTGAAAATAATGTTTCTTCTATGAGAATGTTACACAGAATGAAATGCAACTATTTATTCAACAAACCTTCATAAGAAAGCAAAACAAAGTGAGTTATCAACCAACTTGTAAGGCAAAATACTTCTGTTATGAAGAAATTCTTCTGAGTATACAAATCACAAAAACATGCATTATGACTAAAACCTAGAATTCTCATAATTTTGAACTAATCATTTTTTTTTTCTTTATGGATGAAAAGCTATATTTTCTACTTATTTTTGCCTCATTACTTTATAGATACAAACTGCTGATGGAAAGAAGTGAGGATAAAATTACTGAGACTTTTATCACTCCTCTTGAACATGAACAATGCTGATGAGGAACTTGCTGCCATTCATAGGTGCTGCTAACATTACTAGGATTTTACATTTCCACATTTTTGAATGCCTCCCGATAGTGTAACCCAGAAACAGAGAAGATGAGTTGAAGAGAAACCTAAAAAATGTTACATTAAACAGTCAGTAATAACACATGAAAAATGACTAAGGAGAATTCTGATGTATGTGTATTGCTATTTTTCTTTCCTTCTCTCTCTCTCTTTTTTCTTTCTACTTCATGCAAATTCTTCCTAGTCACATACCAACCAATAAGTCTATAAGAAACAAAAAAAATCAACCCTAAAACTGTTAAAATATAGCAATAGAATAAAAAGTATAATGCATATTTGCTATCCATGATGCATTTTCTAGTAAAAATGCTTTGCAGTCTGCCGGCTTGTCAATCTTTAATAGAAACTCATCAATTATTTGTGGCCAGGAGATTGAAGCGGCTAATAGCTCAAATATATTCCTCCATTTCATTGCATCAGTAGCTCTAAATTAATGCCTGCATTTTCCCCCACTAAAATAAGTTAAAATAAATAAATAAATGAAGATGTAAAAATGTATATGCATCATTTGAATAAACAGTTAAGCATCACAGCACTGCATACTACCTCTGAAATAGAAATACGAGACACGGAGATTTTATTGTTGGACAAATCTGTTAGAATGCAGAGCAAAAGGTAATTTCCTAACAATCTGACTAACCCATTTTAAAATAGTTTTCCATTATCAAAATTACCAATAGATTTGCCAAATATATCAAAGCTCTCAAATGTTTTCTCTTAAAAAACACCCACCCTACTTCGACTTTTCACTTGAGTGACATCATTCCTTGAACATGAACTATGTATATAAATATATATATATATCTGTCTCTCTCCCCCCCTCTCTCTCCAAGAAGCTTGTAGGTGGGACATATAGCATTCCTCATAAAACAAAGTCTACTCATTTCACCTAATTAAAAATGAAACTTCTCTGACATTAATAGGCAGTAAAGCAAATTTATAGGCAGACACAGAACATTTCAGTCAAAAAAGTTAGCCTACAACTTGATAGAAGGCAGGTTTTGCCAATCACATGCCATGAATCTACCCCCCCTGACCCCAGCCTTCTCTCAGATAGCGGATACTGGCATTCTTTGCACATCAGAAATGCGCCAGCAGAGACCATTCATGAGGGAAATAGGAAAGCAAGTCACATTTGAGCAGACAACAAATGCTCCGAAACCTTGACCCACTGCATGCAACAGTGAGTGAGCCGCAAACCCAGCACCCAGCAATATTAGGATGAACAACAGCTGCAGCTTTCCTGACCTAGGACCCAGTCCTGCTAACGAATGCTCTGTTCCCTGTGCACAGCTGCTATTTAAAAAATAAAAGGAGCTCTGCATTATCATTTTTAAGCTAGTAACCGTAGAACAGCGCAGAATAGATGACACACTTACTGTAATGTCCCATGAAGCAAAGTTCCCATCTAGAGAGAGAGGCACTCTTATTCCACTCCCTGCAAAAGGGTTAACCATTATGAAGAAACATTATGCCAGACATTAGCAGACAGCCTACTTAGATATTACATTTTTCCATACATGATAAATCCTGGGTAAACCTGTTTTTCTTTTTAAACACCTTGCAGAGTGAAGCCTAGCACTGCATCTAGTTGCCAAAGCACAATCAATATGGAAGGAGCGGTATTTTATGATTGGAGAAGTTGTTGTGTTTTTGGTGGTGAAATTCATTATTTAGTATCTGAACCCTCAGCATTTCAGTATCATTTATTCATAAAGTCCCTTTTTGCCAGGAGGAAATGGATACAGCTGTAGAGAGAGAGAGTGCGAGAGAGGGAGAGGGAGAGGGAGTGAGACGGATTGATGATATTGATCAGGTACCATCTTGAAACAAAGGCTAGATGCTCTATTTTAGTTGACAACTGTGACACATAAAAACAAGCAAGAGAGGGGGAAGGCTAGGGCCTTGAACATCACAGGCTTTAAAAAGCGTTTGAAGAAACCATTATGACAAGCAGGTCTAGGCAAGCTGCTGCAAAAATGTATTCAGAAGAGTCATTAAAAAATGATGCTTTGTTTGCCTTGTGAATATGAGGTTTGTAGCTAGCTGCAGAGCATTCTCCTACAGAGGAAATGATGAGGTTTTTCATGCTGCACAGTTGCCTCTCTCCTCTTTTTTCCCCCCTTTTAAAAACAGAAACTTTTTTTTTTGATGTGTTTATATTCTCAACTTAAAACACTATTTTTGGATTCAGAGTCAATCAATCACATTCACTGTCAGCTGTCCTCAAGCTCCTCAGGTTTTCTATTTAAAATGTTGGGATCAAAATAAATGGAGTGATTTCCTAAGCTTTCGAAGAGTTCAAATTGCTAGCTTCTGTCATGCTTGCATCTCTGGAAAGGTAACTAGTACTACTGATCGGCTGCTCTGTGATAGCCATGCATTCTGGTGCAGGGAGGTGTTACTGGCATCATCAGATCATGAACTTTCTTTTTTTCTCTTCCTATCCCCACATGCATAAATCCCTGTCTGCCACCAGTTTCTTTGTGTGCTCAGTCCTATTTAAAAGGGAAGGGAGCAAGCTCTCATACTTAAGGTAAACCCTAAACATTACACAGGGATAGTTCCGCTTCTTGTCACAGATGCCTCAAGTGCCTTAAAGAGGTACATAACTCAGAAAAGACAGTGGTTAGTTTTTAATCTTCTTATAATTCAGAATCTTTGAAAGCCCACGTCCAGATGGAAAAATAAGCCATACAAGAAGTGGAAAGCTTTTAACATAAATGAATGCATTCCCTTGCCTCAGAAAATATTCCCCTTAGTATGCCTCTGCTTTCTCAGTGTTGCCAGTTCTTGTTATATTCAGTTTTGAGGGAAGGGAAAATAAAAAGGAAGGGGGACATGGAGCTAGTTTTGAAAAGTGAGGAGGTACTACAGTAACACTAGGGGAAGTTACCAATGTGGCTGCAGGCTCCAAGCTGGTTAAATGTTCAGAAGGGAAGGTTATGATATTTTGAGTGATTATATATATATATA
>NC_048893.1:159895641-159926146 GCF_011077185.1 Oxyura jamaicensis
TATTATTATATTTATTATTATATTATTATATTATATTATTATTATATAATTATTTATTATATTATATATTATATATATATATATAATCACTCAAAATATCATAACCTTCCCTTCTGAACATTTATATATATATATATATACGCATAGATTCCTAAATAAATGGAAAGGTTTCCATTGGCTTCAATAGTCTTTAAAGCATTTTTCAGGTGCCAGATTGTGTTTGAACCCTTACACAGCTCTTCTGTTAAAAAGCATTAGTGACCTAAATATGTCCATGTCAAAAATTGTCCAGTGGTCAGTTGGAGAAATCCTGTATGGAAACTGCTCCTGAGAGATCTAACAAAAGCTTCCAGTTTCTGCTATGATTGCCCATCACTAGGGTGATATATTTGTAGGCTCATAGAATTTCCTGTTAACGGCAGGGTACAGCTCTGTGTGTGTGCTTTTGTGTGTGAATTAAAGGGAAGCTGGGAGCTGTACAAAAGCTCATTTCCCCCTCATCCTCACCACCATTTGAGCACAACTATAAAGGAAACCTCTGAATGTTCAACATTTACACTTGCCCTGGTAATTCTACCATCTTGAGGATGAAGCTGACCCAGGAGAATGGGCTTTACACTTGTTTCAGGTTATTCTGAATGCTACTTGACTTCACCTGAAAGAAAAGGAAGAAAGGGACAAAAATCAATCTCCCTGCTGCTGACTTCTTAGAATATACTGAGGAAAACACCTTTGTGCCAAAATTGTACAGGTCTATGTATCTCACAAACAATTCACATATCCTTCACTTTGCCTAGTTGGGAAGAGGATCAATATCACATATATACGAGATACAGTATTGTGAGACTCTTCTTCTGAAGTGCTTTGTGCTCTGAGTCAAGAGTAAAATAACAGGAGAGCCCATACCTGCCAGCCAGTTTGTTGTGAACAACATATTTTATCCAAAGTTGCCAGAAATGGCAGCATCAAAAAGATATGAATGGAGTCATAATAGAAACAGAGGTCAGGACTGGAGGAAGAACCATGGAGCACTACACAAGCTGTTTAGGGAGAAAGACGTTTGTTTAATTGAGATGTTCTTCAGGTTGACTGGAGTGGATTTACTACGGGGACTAACTAAGTGTTTAACTCAGCTGAAATTAGAAGCTAACTTGATCAATGTTTGTGAAATTATTATTTCTGAAAAGATTCAATTGCAAAACATTTCTAAATTTTAGTTATTTTAATTTTGTATCCGTGATGCTCAATTAAAGGAAACTAATTTGGAAGAAGAATGTATGGAAACAGAAGTACACTATTCTACCATATTCCCATTTCCATGGACAAGTTGAAATATTTTATAGCATAGAATTATAGAATAATTAAGGATGGAAAAGACCTCCAAGATCATCTGGTCCAACCATCACCCTACTGCCAATATCACCCACTAAACTATGTTCCTAAGTGCCCGGTCCAACCTTTCCTTGAACACCCCAGGGACAGTGATTCCACCACCACCCTGGGCAACCCATTCCAATGCCTGACTGCTCTTTCTGAAAATAAATGTCTCCTAATTTCTAACCTGAACCTCCCCTGGTGCAACTTGAGGCCATTCCCTCTTGTCCTATCGCTAGTTATCTGTGAGAAGATGCTGACCTCCAGCTCCCCACACCTTCCTTTCAGGTAGTTGTAGAGAGTAATAAGGTCTCCCTTGAGCCTCAACCACAGTTCCCTTGGCCACTCCTTACAGGACTTGTGTTTCAGACCCTTTACCAGCTTTGTAGACCTTCTCTGGACACTCTCCAGGGCCTTGATTTCCTTGTACTGAGGGGTCCAAAGCTGAACACAGTACTCGAGGCGGGGCCTCACCAGAGCAGAACACATTGGGATAATCACCTCCCTGGTCCTGCTCGCTACACTATTCCTGATACAAGCCAGGATGCCATTGGCCTTCTTGGCCACCTGGGCACACTGCTGGCTCATGTTCAGGTGAGCATCAACCAAAGACCTCAAATCTTTTTCCTCTGCACAGTTTTACAGCCACTCTGCCTCAAGCCTGTAGCATTGAATGGGGTTGTTGTGGTCAAAGTGCAGGACCCAGCACTTTTCCATGTTGAATCTCATCCCATTGGCTTCTGCCCATCAATCCAACCTGTCCAGGTCCCTCTGCAGGATCGTGCTACACTCCGGCAGATCGACACTTCCCCTCAACTTGGTGTCCTCTACAAACTTACTGAGAGTGCACTCAACTTCCTCATCCAAATCATCAATAAAGAGATATTAAAGAGGATGGGCCCCAATACCAGCCCCTGGGGAACATCACTTATGCCCAGTCACCATCTATATGTCAATCCGTTCACCACCACTCTCTGAGCCCAGCTGTCCAGCCAGTTTTTAACCCAGCAAAGAGTGTACCTGTCCAAGCCATGGGCTGCCAGCTTCTCCAGGAGAATACTGTGAGAGACCTTGTCAAAGGCTTTACTGAAATCTAGCTAGACTATGTCAACAGCCTTTCCCTCATCCACCAGGTGGGTTATCTGGTCATAGAAGGAGATAAGGTTGGTCAGCAGGACTTGCCTTTCATGAACCCATGCTGACTGGGCCTGATCTGGGTTGTCTTGCACATGCTGTGTAATTGCACTCAAGGTGATTTGTTCCATAACCTTTCCTGGCACCGAGGTCAGGCTGGCAGGGAGCAAATGCACTCTGAGAAAAACAAAACAAAATATAAACAACAACAACAACAACAAAAACAGTATATAACTCTTAGCATTTCTAATTTTCCTTCATCTGCTTTTCATTCTATCATACTCTCAATTTTTTTCTGCTCTTATGGTATTTAATCAAAAATTTATCAGAATCTGTCTTCACCAATTGATAAAGCTCCTGTTGAACCACTCCCATTCATTCAGTCTTAGTTTCATGTTTCCTTGCCCTCAGACATATTTAATACTCAGTCTCAAAAATCTACCCACAAGACACCATGCCTACATTTACTATTGAAAGGAGGTTTTCCCAAACATGAGACTATCTACTGGATTAAAAGAGGAAACTATGTGTGGTGGTTTTACCCAGGTGGGCAGATGAACTCCACCACAACAACCCTCTCATTATCCCTCCTCAAAAATATGATGAAAAGCACTCAAGGGTTGTGATAAGAACAAGGAGATCACTCAACAACTATTGAGATGGGCAAAACAGACTCAGAGCAGGGAGATTAGTAAAATGTATTGCCTATTACTAACATGCTAGAGAAGTCAGAAACAAAGGAAAGAAACAAAAACCACCTTCCCCCAACCATCCATTCTCTTCCGACTCCTCTCCCCAAGTGGTTCAGGGGAATGGGGTAACGGGGGTTGCGGTCAATCTATAGCATTTCTCCACCACCGCTCCTTCATGGTCCATTGCTGCCCCTGCTCCACGTGGGGTCCCTCCCATGGGATGCCATCCTTCCTGAACTGATCTCGTCTGGGCTTCCCACAGGCAGCAGCTCTTCAAGAACTTCTCCCACATGGCTCTGTACCGCAGGGTCCATCCCCCAGGAGCAAACTGCTCCAGCACAGGTCCCCCACGGGCAGCAGCTCCCCCCAGACCCCTGCTCCTGCGTGGGCTCCTCTCCATGGGCTGCAGCTCCGGCCCGGGGCCTGCTCCTGCGGGGGCTCTCCATGGGCTGCAGCCTCCCCCAGGCCACATCCACCTGCTCCACCGGGGGCTCCTCCACGGGCTGCAGCGTGGAGATCTGCTCCATGTGGGACCCATGGGCTGCAGGGGGACAGCCTGCTCCACCAGGGGCCTCTCCACAGGCTGCAGGGGAACTGCTGCTGTGTGCCTGGATTACCTCCTGCCCCCCTTCACTGACCTTGGTGTCTGCAGGACTGGTTCTCACTTCTCACTCTCCCAGTTGCTGTTTTGCAGCAGATTTTTCCCGCTTCTTAAATATACTTTTACAGGGGTGCAAACAACATCATTTATTGGCTCAACTCTGGCCAGTGACTGGGCCCTTATCTAACATGGGGCAGCCTCTGGATTCTTCTCACAGAAGCCACTCCTATGCCTGCCCACTACCAAAACCTTGCCAAGTGAACCCACTACGCTATGCAAAACTATGGAGTTCAGAGTGAGAGCTGGAGACTCTATGTCTTAGTATATAAAGCTTTCACCCATATCAGTATCTCCCCAAATTCCTTTAGGGAATTCCTTTATATTTTTATTCTGACTTTTATTATTAATATTCAGAAATTACTTTTTAGTATTAATATTCAGAAAGAAGGGGCATTTAGCTTATCAAATCTCAAGCAAGTTTTAATTGGAAGCTCTTAACAGAGTTTGGGATGACTCAATATGGGAAACCGTGGAACACTATGAACAATTACTACTCTAAATCACTGGGGAGTTATGAGCTTGAATTTATTAAATATTATGAGATCCTAAGACATTGCATTAATAGTCTCATATATAATATGTCTAAAAAGATGGACCTGAGGTCAGTTCTGAAATATTACATTCCTCTCCAACACACATGAGGAGGAAAGAGTGGATGAACAAGTGTCTTATACCAACAGATAATACGGTAAGAACTATGGGCCAAGTCTTATAAGCAGGTTGCAAACTTGAATATTTGAACATTTCCACTTAAACTGGCTGGAAGTAAAACAAGCAAACAAACAACTAACTAAATATATATATATATTTTATTTTTATTTTTATTTTTTGGTGGAACTGGATTTATCTGAAGGGCTAATTAAGTATGGGATCCATCCCAAGCTTTGAAACTGTTTCTAATTAATACCTGAAAGGAAGAAAGTCTAATGAAAATAAAAGAAAAAATATAAAGGCAAACCAAAATTTTAAAAAAAGCAAAAACATATAAATAAAAGGATTTTTGTCTGCCCTTCTCTGTTTTATTTCAAATAAATATTCACCTGAAATTTCAATACAATTGTTCATCAAAGTTGCCTGTCTGATTTGGACATTCTAGGATTTGTTTTCCCCCTGTTAATGCAACAGCCCTCCATCTTGATACAGCCTCTGGGTGCAACAGTAAAAAAGAATAAAAAATAGGAAAAACCGTTTTTTAAAAGAGCAAGAAATAGGATTGGGGAACAGTAAGAAAAGCAACTCTTGCTTGAGGGATTAGCTTTATATAATTCTGTCAAGCCAATTGCATAAAACTTTTCTGTTGGTAATTTTTATATCCAAGCCACACATTTCTTTCCTTCTAGCAGTCAGTTGCCAGGTCATACAGAAAAGGCTGTTTTCAGTGGTAACTCTTTAATTAATCAAATGAATATTAGCCACCCTCAGAAACTATTATATGGCAAATGGATGATGTGAAAAATATGTACTGGGGAGAAGTGCTCCACAGGCATTGTAAAGAAAAATTGTAAAATAAATAGCTAATAGGGTGCAGTCTATTTAAAGATCAGACATGTTTTCTTCATGGGCCAGCTGCCCCTACCAAGCCCACTTTGTTGTACCCTCTGGTATTCCACCCAGGTTGTAAGGTGTAAACACATAGCACATAAATAAGCTCTTGACTCCTTTTAACACACACACATACACACATAAAAATAAATAAATAAATAAATAAAAGAATAAAAGTGTTTCCTCCATTAGAGGTGCTCAAAGACATTTCAATTGGCCATCAGTGTCTGTCAATAGTAGCAGTTTGGGTCTCACATTAATTTATATATTGGATCATTCCCTACTTACTCTGCTGAATGAGAAGCTTCATTATATTAAAAATGCATTTCAGGAGAAGAAAGGAACCAAACAGCCTGCCTGATTGATTGCACTTGAACTGATACTAACCACTGTTGCTTTTGGGCTGAGGGAGTGGCACCACATGACTAGATTTTGTAACGTATTATTTCTTAAAGTCTGACCTCAAAATGCAACTGGGATGAGGATGTGAGATACCCAGGTGTCTTATGCAGTACACGGGGAGAATTATATATACTGTAGAATATTATGAAGATAGGAAGAACAGCTGCTTTGAGGTGGTTCTGGGTAAATCTCTGCTGCGAGGGAGTGGCACCAACTTTGCTAAAAGTAGAAAGACTGCAAACAGGGTTATCTCTGGGGTTTGGGCTATCTGGGAGTCATCTGTCTTCACTCATGTCTTGCAAACCCAAAAGCCTCACCTAGTATTAGGCATCTAGACTCAGATCCACAGTAATATAGATGAGATTCAGAATATCCGAAGTCCAGGACCCTCAACTGCTATGCAGCAAGTGAATGTGGGATTTCATGATACTGGACAGAGATATATGAAACTCACATATGGCTCATTTTCTGTTCCCTTATAGAGTTTCTGCGCCACATAATTCAGTAACTTACAGCCCAAATGACTCCGGAGACCTCAGTAAACTATCACAGCATATATAGTTCATTGCAGAATCTGGCCCTTGTTCATATCTGTGAAGAAATGAATTTCTACCATTTTTAATGAAGGACAGAAGAATGATCATTTCAGAAGCCTCTCATTAAATAAAAGGAAAATATAATTTCCAATAAAAAAGATCAAAATGAACTGCAGGACTGTTGGAATGGAACATACTGTTCAAGGAATTTTGATTATAGATTCATTAACTTCTGGCAGCCTTTGCCAAATATTCAAAAAGCCTCTCCAGATATTTCACTGCTGCTCATGTCCTTCGAAAGAGTTTTGGTGGTTTACACTGCAGCCTGTGCAACCACATCTGCACTGTTGTGCAGATGTGGTTGCATCTGCAATGTAAGTTTTCATTTGCTGAAAGGCAGTTGTAAGTGACACTGTCTGGGGAGAGGGAGACAGTAAAAAAATAGGGCTTCCAGGAATGGAACAAAAACAAGCTGACAAGAACAGGCACTTCAGCAGAGTCCAGTATGTGCTCCCTTGTAGTACTAATTGAGCATAAACAAAAAGAACCTGGCCACAAAATATTCTGTCCTCTGATATGCACCCTTATATTGTGGAGTGATTGAGGACATTTCAGCACTGTAGTTATGGGCATATGCCAGCAAACAAAGCTTAATTTGGACAAAAGACAGTGGAACTACTTTTCAGAGCCTGACCTCAAGTGCATAGCTGCCAACAGTTCAAACAAGATAGTACTCAATTTCCTGATCTTCTTCCCTGTCTTAAGCATGGGGAATGCAAACTTGAGTATGACCGACTGCCAGGCAGAAGATCAGACACAAGAATATCATTCTCAGTTACATTATGTGAAAGCTGCTTCAGCACTTGGTGTGGCAGACTTCTCACAAGCACACTGTGAATCCCATATACCTGAGAAGCAGCATCAGACCTCCACTGAAGAATAGCCTGCCTACAAATCCCAACTGGCCTTGTGGCAGCTGTTATCAGGTCACATGCATAAAGGATATCTGCATCTCTGAAACGAAGGACCTGAAACCATCCTTTCTGCAAGGTTGTCATCACAAGGGCTTCATTCTGTGGCCTGAGCAGAAAAAATCCAATGCCTTTTCAGATACCCTAAGGTATCCAAGATACCTGTGTAGAATCAGTAAGTATGGCATGGTGTATAGAAGACCTATCTGCAGCTTGAGCTGTCACTCAGGCAGTTCATGCCCTCTCTTATGGTCCAAATCCCTGTGTGGGAATTGTACACTGTGAGAATGAATGATTGATTGATAGAGTTCCAAGTCCTGTCTAAATAAATGCATTCTGTGCTAGAATGTGCTAGGCAATGGATGTCCTCATATTTTCCTTTGTGAGTAGCTGCTAAACTGCTCATTGTCAGTCCTGAGGATGCTTCTACAGAGAGCCAGTGTGGAGAGACATTTATCCTGAAGACTCTTCTGGAAGCATTTTTATGCAGCAATGGAAACCATATGTCTGCCACCAGGCTATGTTAAGCACTCTGTGACTATCTATGTTAAGTCAGTTTTTTTAGCCAGATTTACCTCTCAGGCAAATGTTTTGTTCCAGGTGGATATGCCCATTCCTCACAGGTGAACTTTCATGCTCAAGGACTCAGATTTTTGCAGACATAGCTTTGTCTCCAGCATAAACCATAACACAGAAATGTTTCAACAAATATGTAACAATCATTAAGGTGGGATATCTCTGAAGACTCCAGCCAATGAATGGATAAGTGAATTTTGTCTAAATGTCATATTATAAACTGTTTGTGGTTAGGAGAAGAAAGCACTTTAGCACAGAACTACTTAGGATTACTTAGGAAATTATTTTTATTGATATATTTAGCATCATTACCACGTACCAAGAGATCTTTAGTATCTTTTATTCCTTTTAAAAGCAACTGATGGCCTTCCAGAAAAAAAAAAAAAAAAAAAAAAAAAAAAAAAAAAAAAAGATTTAGCATTTAGGCTTGAAATATGCCAATATATATTCTAAGTCCTATTAACAGGTAGTAATGAAAGCATGAAAGTTAAAATGTCCAACAAACCAATTGCTGACTTCTGCCAGCAAGTTAGATGACAGACTTGCTAACATCATGATCTTGTCTCTTGGTCATTGAACAATGTGGCAGATTTGCCCTTACAATGGCCCAAGGAGTTTCAAACTGGGATCCCCAGTGTGAGCAGTGCCCTCAGGCTGGAGCAAATTTTGATAATGTCTTCTTTGGGAATGGTAGAAAAGTTATATCAAGGACTCCATAGGGGGCTGTTCAGCCCAAGGGATGTACAGGACTAGCTCACCTCCTGGCTATGCTAAACATCTGTTCCAGAGTATCTCTCTTCAGTTTTGGGTTGCCTTGGTTCCCTGAAAATGGTTACATACCTGGTGGAATGACTTTAGGAAATCCCTGTGGTGCCAAAGTAACTGCTCCTGTTCATCAGATATATTGCCATAATGCTAAGCCAGAGGTGATACGACTAGACTATTACAGAAAAAGAACCCCTTCTTTGAGGATTATGGTTGTATCTTGAATTAATCTATTATATTTAGTTACTTTCTATGTGAAGGACTTTGCTTAATTATTTTATTTTTGTTCAGTGACTATTTCTATCTCATACACATAAAAACAAAATATGTTCTGCTATCACTGGGATCAAATCAGTGCCTGACTTACATCAAGATAGTTAACAATCTTCTGACTCTGCTTTCCATCAAACATAATGGGGAGGTATAAATTATTCAGCTCCATAATAAACCTTTCCAGCAAGTTACAATCATTTTTCCAAATCAGGAAAATATCACTGATGTGCTATAACCATTACAAAAATTGTTTAAATTTCTTTAGGGTGTATAACAATTCTTCTTCAAATATCCCCATTTCAATCATAGGTCTTTTCATAGCATAGAGAGGATCCTCTTATTACTTTTGCACTAATCCTGACCATCAAATATCATTTGTCTTATTTTGGGTAATCCTTATGTATAACTACAATGGAAACTCCTTTATCAGTTAGGTCATTAATGATTTTTGTCTTCATGGGATATTTGAATAATATTCTGATGCAGCTACATCAAATGGAGTAAAAATGGGCCAAATTCCAGTGAAATCAACTGAGGCTGCTTTCAGCCTAAACTGAACTCTGTCTTGACTGGCTGTATAACTGTCAGAGTTAATCTTCACAGAGTAATAAACAGCACTTGGATTGGGCTTGCAGAGTAAGCATTAAAAACCCTAATTCATAAGCCAATGTGATGAAAGTATGGTGCCATGATTCTGATTCTTTTCCATTCATAGGTTTATTCCAAACTTTATTTCTAAGGGAAAAGGGAAAGAAATGCAGGAGTGATCAACTGAAATTAGTGATCAATTGAAATTGTGGAAGGCTATCATGCAGCCATGCAATACCTATGTCTATGAAGCAGCTACTCATCACCTGGTCTTCATGTTTACACTGTGGCTGTCTGAAATATTCAGGTGTCAAGAGTCAAACCTTCAGAAATCTGTTAAGACATTTACATTAAATGCTGACATTAAAAAAGTCATCACACTTCTGAACTTCTTTATTCTCTTGACTTTCTTATGTTCCCTTAGTATTGCAAATTTATGCACTGTCATTTTGAAGGTTCTTGGAAGAAAGAACTTTTTATTATATAGCTGCAGATATATTATACTGATTCAACTGTAGTATAATTGAATATGTACATATGTACACATGTACTTTTACATGTATGTGTATATGTAAGCATGCAGTATAATCACCCTATTAGTTGAATTGAGAACTAGTACCACTTCACTGTATCTGAAATATGTGGAGTACATTTCCATTTACTCCATGGGTGGATCATCAGGCACACCTTCTAATGCTGTCTATCTTTAATACCCTTGATGAGCTGGCCTTTCTTCATCCCTGTATTTCCATTTCTTTTACATCAGAGGTTTCTCCTCACTCTGCTTTCTCTCTCTGGTATGCCTTACTTCCTTGCTATAAATCTGCATGTATCATGGTCTCAATATCCCTTTCATATGGCTTTTGCATCTCACATTCAACAGATTTTTATTTATTTATTTTAATCCACATCATTCAGCCCTTACTGTAGCTTTTACAACCTATCTCAAGGTATCCTCCTATTCTTCTGTCTCCTAACTTGTGTTCAGACAGCAACTACATGACTATCCTCTTCCTGAAAATCATTTTGTCACTTTGTCCCAATAAGAAACTATGAGAGAGAGATGGTCAGTTGTTACTTGGGATTGTCAATTGGGATTTTGTCAGCTCTTCTTCCTAAAATGATTGGTGCTGATCACATTAATTTTTATCTTCCTACTGCAGTAATGGGATTTGGGTATGGTTTTCATTCTATCAAAATATACTTGTACTAAATTCATTTGTAACTGGCTGATGCTCCCTAGATATGCAGAAAATGACATTTTCCTGACTTGCACTAGGATGACCCATACCCTAATTCACATGTATTAAATTGACAACTCTCATCCAAATTCACAGTGGACTCTTTGTTAGGTTAGAAAAAAAAAAAAAAAAAAAAAAAAGACTTGAATAAACCCAGGATGTGTCTTCATAAATATTAGAAGTATTGTAAAGGGAAATTCTTTACCTTTTATCAGCATTATAGAATAACTGCAGTGCCAGTACATTTTGTAGCATAGGGACAAGGATCACAACAGTATGAATGACTTGAATTACCTTGGGTATTTTCCTAGCTATAAAGAGATTTATTCCTTATTGCTGGAAGGTAATACTTATGCTGAAAAATGGGACACAATGCTTAATTGAATTTTTTTTTTTTTTTTTTTTTTTTTAATGTACATAAAGGCTGCTTACATTTCTTAGAACTGGATGGCATAAGAGTGCTTCAATACCAAAGTACATAGAGTGCTGTCACTTACTGTTACTATAGGGGAAAGTATTGAAATAATTTTGCACATAATGAATGATCATGGGGATGTTCAAAAAGGCAGAAAGAAGTAGGGATTTCAGTCAACATTATACATGCATAGCTGTTGTCCCATATAGGGCCAACTACACCCTCATATTACAATTTTTGAAGTAATTTCTAAGATTTGACTGTGAATCTGTAGACCTTAGTTAAAAAAGATGTCCTTTCTCCCTAGGAACAGACACATTTCTGTAAGTTAAACCACTCTCGCGAAGGCAATATTCATAGAGACTTTGGTAAGAAACCCAGATGGTGATACAAAGGCATAAATTTCTAATTTTGTAAATACTGGATGGGATGCACATACTTTACACTTGCCTGTTTTATGTTCCTAGTCTTTGTTGGCCAGCTCTTCCCTTTGGAGGCTTCAGCAACTCCTGTCTAGATAGACTAGAAAGACAAAACTTGAAATTTAGATGCCTAGTGCAGACAGGTTTGATCTCATTCTTTGTTACTGAAGTCATTGTGGATACTCTATTTATCAGGCAGTATTAACAGATCCCCTGTCTTCAGAAACAGGAATTCTTTGGCTGCTTGTTCAAGAAGAGTGTCCATTTAATTATCAGGGCCACAAAACTGAAAACAAGATCCAGTACATTATCAGATGCATAATTCTGCCAAAAGGATGGCAGGAGAGTTGTAAGTAGATCTTCCATGTTTTCATAATGAAAACTGAAAAATATACATATATTGATGTCTTCCCATACAGCATTGTCGTTCTGAATTGGAAGGCAAGAAGGGTATTTTGAATTTTGCATCCTTAAAACCTGCTTACCTTCCCTAAGACAGAATAGAACAAGAATAATTAATGTCTAAACATAACTGTTTTCAACTCCTAAACAGGTTGTAAATTAAAATAAAAACAGAAAAGTATTGTATATACATTTGTATATCAAGAGAGGTGGAGATTTCTATTCAGAGGTAAACTCCATTTAGCACTACATTGTTATCTAAGTATTTCAAAGTGTTATTTGATTTCCTGCTGAGGCAAAAGAAAAAAAATATTAATAATATATTTTTTTTTCAACAGTTGTACTGTAGTTTTATTAATTTTTTAATACCCTTGCAAAAATTAAAATGCGCTGAAGTGCAAAAACTCAGACTCTGCATTCACCCAAGAAGTTTTTCAGTTTTACTCTGGAATGTACTGGGTGAGACATAAATAGCAATAGCAATAGTAATAATAATAATGCCTAAGGAGTACTTTACTTAAAATATACAATGAAATATACGTGGCATACTGCATTAAAATGACTAATCAGTAGTATCACTGCTTTCAAGCATTCCCAATGAGTGCTGAGGTATAGCGTATCACAGCACATAGACTGATGAAGACAAGAATGTATGTATTATATAGCAATACAGAGATAGAACAAACAGGCTAGAAAATATCTGTGAAACACAGTCCAGATAGGTACAACATTTTCAGAATACTCTTCAAATATCATGGAGTTCTTGGTAGACATAAAAGAGAAATGTTTCAAATTCACCCCATCAAACCATTTCTTTCTAATTCCAGTCAATCCATTCTTGGGCTACTGATAAGAAGGACTTATCTTTCTGACATATGCATTTCATGATGGAGTTATAGAAACCAGAAACAGTATGCTTTTTTGGCATCTTGTTAACAAGTTATGGAGATCTTGCTAACAGTTTTACCTCAAGAGCAGATTTAGATTAACAGATTGACTTTACTTAACTGTCCTCCTATTAAGGATTACAAAAGAAATCTGAATATTTGGGAGGTGAGATGGTATATATTAATTTCAAAATGCCTGTGACTATTGCTCACACATAATACTTAGACTGATGTACCTGAAGGTAGAATTTGACCAATTTAAATTTCATTAGTCCCAATATTTCTACTGGGACTACGCTTTAACTTTGAATGTCAAACATCTTTCAAGAATATTGGAGCAGTTTAGAAATGTGCTCAGGCACAGATAATTTAATCAGATCTTAGATTTAATTAAATGGTATTCACCACTCTTTTAATGTTAACACTATCATCAGTAATTATGTTAAGTAGTGGACTGAAATGACCTTTTGACTGTTGCTGGAGACAAAGTAAAAAAGGCAAATTCTATAACTTCATCCTCAGGAAGGCTGGATTCCAGCATCAGCTTGAGCAAAGGCAATGACAGTGTTCAGGGCACCCCAAGTGCAAAATTAAGGCCTCAAAAAGTAGAGGTAGAATAATTACTGCTACAGGCATTGTGCCACACCCAATTTCTAAAGACAAAGGATTTATTAGTTTAAATGTACAGAGAGCTGTCCCGCAGATGCCTGTGCAGGGCTGGCAGACACTGTACCTTCAGTACGAGCAATTGCAGGCTACAGCACCTAAAATGACATTATGTGTGTATATTTATCAAAACATCCCCAGTGAATGGGATTTATCTAAGTCTTTTTAAGTGATTTGTGCGGTACAGGCAACATGTCTGTCTGTCATGTGAGCTACTTTAGATATTCTGATAACCAGATTTAGGTGTCTAGTTTAGGCTGAAATAAATAACTCCCTAGGCTTCCTTGACTAGCTTAAACCATCTAGATTCAACAGCTATCAGGATTCACCATCTATTGCAAGGTGAAGTGGTCTGTAGTATCCAAGACATCTCTATATGGGGCTGGCATGTACAAGACTTTTAAAAAAGGATATGCAAAAGATCCACACAGCTCTGCATCAGTAGTTGGTGTCTAAGTGGGATATCTACAGTGAATATAATAACACTACATAACTATGTTTATAATGCTGAAACCTGAGTAGATCTCTGACTACAAAGAAGCTCAGACACCTAGATCACTTATAAAAATCTACAGAGAATTCACCTAAATTTAGGTGAGTTCTCCTAAGATTAGGCACCCTGAGAGGTTCATTTTGTTACCCATATACATCTGTGGAGATATGCTAGGATAACGTGATTAACTTCCAGGTTGTCAGTGGGTTTCTATAGACATGTTTATCAGCCCTATAAGAATACCCTGGACAGTCTAGTCCAGGCAATCTCATATAGCAATATTTGTCTTTAGGTGAGCAAGTGAATAAACTCTGTCATTTCTCATATTTTTCCACTCAGAGAAAAAAATGTTGCTCCATTTACACCACTTGCGCTATTTCCAATAATTTCAATGGTGACCAAATATACATTAAATTAATATAAGAAGAGCTATGTGTAAAAAGTATATTTTAAGTTTTGAAAAATGTAGAAAGGATTTTCAAGTGTCTCTGAATACCCCACTCCCACTGACATCAATAGACGTTACTGCTGATTTTGAAAAATTCAGTAGTCCTTATCTGTATCCTTAGGCATCTATAAAAATTCCCAAAGTCTGTTACAAAAAGTCCGGATCTAGAAAAAAGTCAATAGATCAAACTAGTTCTCAGTTAAACTACAATTTAGAATGTCAATAGCTTTGGTTAGAACCCAATTCAAAATGCTGTAAATGCTATGGTTTTCCATCTTTTTTTTTGTTGTTGTTGTTCTCAAAGACAGGAAAATTTTCTGTAAAATAGTGTAGATGAATTAATGGTCATCTGAATCCTTAAGAAATAGGCACTCTTCGAAAAATCCTTCCCCTACTTTCCACCCACACATTCATTCTTATGAAGCTGTGTTTAGTGCTTAACATTGTGCAGTTGTTAAACACACCCCTGCCTGGCTGAAGCCCTGTATGCCAAGTTAAAGCTCCAGAGACATTTTTTATTTCGGAATTGTATATGGATCCATAATGGAAGCCCAAGACTCGATACAGCCTTAAATGTAACATCATGAATGTGATGTTCTTATAAGTCAGCAGTATTTCTAAACTTTTACAAAGGGCAAACATCACATTCAAATTACTGGAACCGTTTGTATTTTCTTGCTTGACTATTATGTTAGATGTATACATTATTTATTAATGGAGGATGGATTTTTCTTTTGATTAAATGCTACTGTTACTTTAACAAACAGATATGAGATCCCCAAGCTCTCAGTGTGCAGGGAATTTTGTCCACACACGCCATGCCAATGGATTGTCAGTAATGGAAAGTGATGGAGTGTGGAGGGGAAGGGGTTTTGCTGGAACACCCTTACTTTCATGGTAATCTACTAGCTACAAATGCTTATCTCAAAGGACTCCACCTTGCTATAATTGCTACATTTTGTCTGAAACTATAAAACATTTTTCTCCTTGCCAAACCCATTGAGAATAAGGGCCAATGTTTTAATGTTAGGAAAAAAAAATAACTATTTAAACTTAGAATCCTTTAATAGAGAAATCCAACTTTGAATTAATAATCTAATAGTGTTATAGTGCATCTTCTGGTCTTTGATATTCTCCTGACAGGCAAGCTAACTGTGGGATATCTATTGTTATAGCCAGACTGCTGTAAGATAACAGATATAGGAAAACAAATCAACAACAACAACAACAAAAATCCCAAGAGAACTCTGTCCATTCTATTTCATTCTATTCCATAATGATATTACAGTACTTTTTTTTTTATATTTTTTAATTTTTTACATCTGAGCTATGCATCTGAGCGATCTCAGTTTTTATGACTGGTGTTCCAGCTACAGCTTCACTGGGACACTTTGCAATACCTGAAAATCGTTACCATAGCACATTCTTACCATAGCACACTAGGGGTGTAATTCATCTCACTTGATTTCAGTCAGTTAAATGTCAATTGTCTACGGTTTCACTACAGTCAGTGAAGAAAGGTAACTCCAGAAAGTGAGTAATCTGCTAAACGCTTTTCTCTGTAGTAAGTAGCTTCTGGAATTGACTGTTTTTCTGCTTTATACCAGTTAGAGCTTATATGACTAGATGCGTAACTTTTAAATGGCTGATTTTTTCAGGGACTAATTTCAATCTCAAAGTTTCCTGACTATGCATGAAAGCATCATGTTCATTTTATTGAAAAATGTACCTCAAAGCATAATTTCAAAATAATCATTTTTTCATAAATCTACTCCTTCCTACTGTTTATTATTTAATATTTAAGGCATATTTAATAATTTAATAACACAAAACTTTATTCAGTTGCAATGTTGAGTCATGACCTTTTGCAAAAGTAGGAAATACTTTGGAATTGTGTAACTGGGTAGCCAACATACCTGTTTTCTACAAGAAAATTAGCTGGTTCCAAAAAACTGTCTTTTTAATATGAGGTTTGAAGTGCAGCTCTCCAGCAAAATGAAAACATTCTTATTAGTTGACCTGAACTAGAAACTTCTGTCTATGTCTAATACATAATGTGCAGATTCAGAAGTGTGAAAGGCCATAACAAAGAAGATGGATGGCAGTATTCTTACAGCTAGGGCAGAAAGGCTCATTATCATCACCAAGTTGTCACCAAGAGGATACAAATAACAGAGTATCAGACAGTGACATTCATGATCGAAATTCAGAGTATCCTGAAATAGAATAAATGACATCTTTGGTTATGTAAGGGTGATAGCAGCCACTGCCCTCACAGCAAGATGATTTGCATATAAAAAGTTACATGGAAACTAACAGATAAAAGATTCAACAAAGGAGCACATTTGTTATAAGCTGAAAGTCAAAGCTTGAGTATAGTGAAAAATATCAGTGATAACAAAAGAAAGTTTACTGTGTAACCAGCCAAATTCTAGATGGGTGGATTTCTTACAGGTAGTGTAGTTCTGACAGCAAAGTAGAAAGCAGTCGAAGCCAAGCAAGAGAGTTCCAGTATCAAATGTCAAACACGTTTTTCTTAACCATCAGAACTCAATAAATACATCTGTTCCAGTCACATTCAGGAGTCCTTGTCTGGGTGGGAGACTGGCAGCCAGCCAAAGTCAACCCACCACAGAAACTCTAAGAAAATAGTTAATGTTTTAGAACACTGAAGTCCAATGGGTAAGCACACAAAAAAATGTCTTCTAAAAATGTCATTAGCATTTTCTGTTTCATATGATGCTAGTATGTGATATTTCTGATCCTGATCCGTTGACTAAGCAGGCCAGAACCTATGAGTAACCACTTTCCAAGGGAGAACAGAAATGAGGAATTTACATAACAGGGAAGGAAGTATAAAGCTGATGCATGTTTTTATATCAAAATGAGTTTTTATATTAAAATCAGCCACAGAGAATTTAGAGGTAGAATTCCTTGCCTCTGACTTTAGTTGCCTAAACTGTAGGTGCCTACACCCAAGGTAGTGTCATGGTCAGTGAAGAAGAATGGGTAATGTTGGGAACTGACTACTTGAATGTAGATATATAAATGCTAGAGATATATATTCACTACAATGAAGCTTAAATGTAGTATCTAACTGACAGTTCATGTGCCACTATGGTCCTCAGATTTGTTGTTCCTTGACTGTGTGAGCACTGAAGGAATGCACAGAAGCGTATGAAGGAACACACAAAGCATCCCTACGTCTTAAGATCACTGCGCTGTGTGGAGCCTTGTTATGGTTTATCAGGTGTCTCTGAACCAGCCTCCCTATTATTCTCCCTCTGGCCATACACTTTTCCTTGAATGCAACCACTTCATACAGGAATGACCTGATAACAGACATGGTGAGCTTGGTGGTTTATATCCCTTCTTCACAACATTGAGGTTATTATCCTATTGCATATAATTGATATAATTGTGTGGTCTTTTTTTTTTTTTTTTTTTTTTTTTCCTATACACTCATCTTTTCAATTTTTCATTTTAAAAGACTGAACTGCTTTTAAACCTCCAGATCTGCAGGGGACTTTATGACTATGAATATTAAATGGGTGGAGGATTCTCCCCTCAGGCCTGCTATGAGACAGTTCCTTACTCATTTTACTGCTTTCTGTGTCTCACTGACTTCTAACTCTTCTAATGTTGTATAGAAGACCTGGGCAAACAGCTCTTGCTTTTGAATTCAGATGGTGCCCAGAGCTATAGTTAGGCTGGAGGGATATTACTCTTGAAGCCAGTTCTTTCCCATACCTCACCATCTCTCGTAAGTGTTTGTGCAGCCATGTGGTAAACCAGATAAAAAAAAAAACAAAACAACAACAAAAAAAAAACACTCAGACCTGTGCTAGCTCCAATGCTCATTGAAGTTACCTAGCAGAAATCTGTTTGTTATTATTATTATTATTATTATTATTATTATTATTATTATTATCATTAACGGTGGGAGGTAGGGAGTCTAGGTAAATGGACTATCTTCTGACTTAAAGAAACGAACCAGTTCAGCAAGGGATCCGATAAAGTGACAGAACTGACACAAGGAAAAATACCTGTCCATGAGCAGTGAAAGAAGGAGCATGAAAAAGGCATAAAGTGGGCTCAGCTGTATTTTCAAACTATACTTCAGCTTCTATTTCAGTTCTCAACTACAGGTATAAAGGTAGTGAGCTTTATGATTCCCCTAAGGACAACTAATGGGCTGAGAATGACAGAGTTTGGCTCTGCTTACTTGCAATAAATCTTTAGGAGTTACGGGACAACATGCTTTTTATGCCAACAGTATTTGAGGCCAGCCTTCTTAGCCATTAAATCAGTTGTTTTGTTTGAGGAAATAAATGGTTGAAGCCACCTTGAGGCTAGTTTGGGGGCACTCACATCTACAGTAATCTGTGAAGAGACCCTTTTTCCAGTCAGACTATTTTGTGTTATGTGTATGCCTAAGTTCTGCCTAGTTTTTCACCCTTTATGAGTGTTGTCTCACCTGACTTTAGATATATGTGTCCACAGCTGATCCAATCATTATACTTTGCACTTTCAGAGAATTATTCTCTTTTAAGGCAATTTCAGGCAATTAATCTATAATATACCAGGAATGGCTTGTTCCTCTTCATTGCCAACAGTAGAAGCACAGTGACTAGTAGCTCTTAACGGCATCTCCTTTTGGTCAGATGAATCTATCTACCTTTGTTTTGCAAAGTCACAATAAGCCCTAACACAAGTAGCGTGGTGCAATCACTCACAAGCAAGTAGTGTCGTACAGATTGTGAAGATCTGTAGAGTGAAACCATTGTAACCCTATGAGTTCTGTGGGTTTTGCTCCAGACCAGTTCCAGTCCACCCCCCTGTACTGTGTAAAAGCCTTCACTGGTCCCTGGCTGGGGCTGGAAGGACAGAACCTGGTTGTGAGGACAACCCTTTTGTAGAGTCCCCATTGGTCCTGGCCCCTGGGAGTCACATCTCAATAGTAAGTGTCCAGCAATGATTGCTCTGAACTGGACAAAACATATCTTCAAGCTTAGTTTCATCAAAGTCAAATCTGATTTGGGTATGGAGGACATTTGGTGATGAGAATCAAAGCACGGAAAGCTCAGCTGACCTGGAAATTAATTTAAAAGGCAGATGCTTGATCTAAAGTAAAAGGCCAAAATAGACACAAGGTGTGCTTTTAAATTTGTTTAGATGACTGATGCAATCCATGAATTTTAAAATACATAACATTAAATGTGATTTGGGGACTCTATCCTAGTTTACTTTGTTAATATATACCTGTTGTTTTAGCTCATACTGTGTGATCAAATAAGTCTGAGAAGGCAGAAAATGAGATATGGATCCATAAACAAGATACTTCCACTAAGGTTTGCACCTGTGGATCTTTTATTTTATTTTATTTTATTTTATTTATTTATTTATTTATTTATTTATTTATTTATTTATTTTGTAGTGTATGTTTTCTTCTTGGATACTGCAGTTACCACAGGTCTTTTTTTTCTGACAAGAATATCAGGACCAAATACAAGTGTACATATACGAGAACTGAAAGCGCAAATCATTCCAGGGCCATCCCAACTATTAACAAAACATCCTGGACTGCATAGCAAGGCCCCAAAGAAGGTATTAAAATGTATATAGTGACTCCATATAACTAAAGCACTTTTTAAGGAGCCTCTGATCACTACAACTGTCCCAAAGTATTTGGAAACACCATGTCAGCACAGTTCTTCTCCAGGGTTATTAATAACCTGTTTCCCTTAAGTAACTGATTTTTATGTTTTTTGTTTGTTTGTTTTGTTTTGTTTTGTTTTGTTTTGTTGATCTTCTAAGTGACTGCCCAAGATAGAAACCTAGTGTTTACAATGAAACCTAACTAGAGGCATTTTCCATGTGAAGAAATTTACATCAGAGATGTGGCACCAAGCAACTTAAAAACAGCAAGAAGTAAATGCAGACTCAAAATGCAAATTGGACACTTGCCCAAAGAACTAAATAACTGGCCCAAGTGCCATAAATTCAACAAGTCTTAAGCCATTCTCTATGAAAGTTGAGAATATTTGAACAGCAGTAGAAGAATTTTAACATGACACTAAGGCAGTTCATGATCTGTTACTTTCTGTCACTCTTTATACACTATCCTTCTCTCCGAATTCTTATTGAGCTTTTTATTATTTACTTAAGCACAGGTCTTGCTCACACTCTTTAAAAGACAGAGGATACTGTTTATTTTTTAATACACCCATCTTGATTCTGGTTTTCATAGAAAGGATAAGCTATGGAGCTTCCCTGCATTCTTGGTAAGCCTTCAAGTGCGCACTTAAGTGACAATCAGAGAATCATTAAGGCTGGAAAAGACCTCTAAGATCATCTGATCCAACCATAAGCCTACTACCAATGTTACCCACTAAACCATGTCCCTAAACACCACGTCCAACCTTTCCTTGAACAACCCCAGGAACAGTGACTCCACCACTTCCCAGGGCAATTTGTTCCAATGCCTGACTGCTCTTTCTGAGAAGAAATGTCTCCTAAAAACAATCATACAGTAATGGTTCATCAACCTGGATTGCAGCACCAGCTGATCCAGATCTGACAGGATGGGATTCAGTTGTTTAGCTAAAGACTTAATGTGCCATCTGAGAAGCCTTGTGATATGGTGCCTGCCTTCCAGTAGCCATTCAAAGAGTAGCTACCATACTATCATACAGAGAGTATACTATACTATCATACAGATATCTTAGTATGACCTGAAAAGTCTGCAGAACCAGAGAAACTGGATTTCATGAACACTGTGCTTTCAAGAATTGCATCCAGTACCCAGACCTTGGTGTTCACACAGTTTTCTCACACTTCTTTTCCTCCTCTTCTGCCTGTTTGGCTTTCCCTGCCCATTCTTAATCCACTTTCCCCGAGGTGCTGCCATTTTATCTGCCAGGCCCAGCCGCACCCTGTAGTGGGGCCACTGGAGCTGTCTGGAACTGGTTGTGTCCAGCATGGGGCAGCCCCAGCCTCACGTCACAAAGGCCAGCTGCAGCCCCTCCACTGCCAAAATCTTCACACTTGCACCCAATACAGTGACAAGAACCTTATTCTCAATTGCTTTAATTGCATGTTTATATTCCAAGCTGAATTACAGCTGTGCTATCAGTAAATTGATGACCTTTCTGACACTTAATATACATTTTAAAATGACGATTGTGTTGGAAGAACTGGAACTAACCTCAAGGATTTTTTTTTTATTTTTTTTTTGGGGGGGGGGGCGGGTGATCTTGTTTTCTTGTATCACGTTGCACTTTACAGTGGAAAGCACATAAATAGATGAGGCATAAATTATACAGGCTTCTTCATGTATTCATCATTCGGTTTATGCTTATAACAGGTCTAAATTATATATGAAAAATTGTAAAATGCACTCTGAATAGGCTGTTTTATGTGTGTGATTTGAAAGGGCAGGGTAGTGCACAGAAAACACAAATGCATACCCCCTCAAGCTGAGTACATGCAACACTGGAGATGCAGAAGCAAGCTGCCAGTAACTGAGCCAAACAGCCTCATCCCATAACGCTATTTTTACTGTGCCATTGATACATTGCAAAAGCTCAAGCACTGGTATTCAGTTAGCTGTACACATTTCCACCAAACACTGTGAGCAAATTCAACAGTTTATTTGCTGCATATTTTCTTCTATTCATATCACTGGTTCTTTTTGTTTGTTTGTTTGGTGTTTGTTTTTTTTTTATTTATTCTTTTTTTCCCCCATTCAAACTGGAAGGAAGCAGTAATATCAGTAATATCTCTTCCTGTCCATTCTGTGTAATTGCTGGTCAAGAGCTAATGAGCAAATGCAGACTTTCACTACAATTTAAGCTGGTGCCACAGATTCCTCACTGTTACTGCAATCAGTAACAGGAAAAAAACAATGAGCATTTAACTGATAATTTTGGTTTGACAAGTGTGAAAATGAGTGGATATTTCTTTGAAGTACTTAAAGTTTTCCAGAGCCAGGGTTCAGCCACTTGAAAATGGAATTGGAGACTTTGGCTGTAAAATGGATTAAAAATAATGGAGGTTAGGTTGTCCATGGGAATATCATTTTCAAAGAAACACATTGTAAGGCTGTGGAACCTGAGGTACCTGTTAACATGCATAAAATATATCTGTTCACTCTGTGGCTACTAGTTTTTAATATCTGACTTATTACTGATAACTCAGTTGAGACCAGGTAATATTTGCTTGTGGAAGTTATAAAAAATACCTGTCCTTCTATAGAAGAAATAGCAGATAGAACACAACCAGTGTTAAAAAATGTTCAGATCTTTAGAAGAATTGATTTGATAACAGCTATTTTTTTCCTTTTTCTTTATTTTCTTTTTTCTTTCTTTTTTTTTTTTTTTTTTTTTCTGAAAGCTAGGGAATTTGGAATCAAAATAAATAGGCTACAGAGCATTCTTTTTGCATAATATGTTGCATGCGTAATGTAATGCTTATGAGACAAAGAAACAGAGTACCAAATAACAAATAAATATCAGTATGGAGTCAGGAGATTGAAAGTTTGGAAAGCATTGATGACACAGAGCTCTGCATAGACCCTGTTACTTCCAGCTCTTTTCTGGAAAGCTAAATTCATTTGGGTTATTTAGTACTGTGGCTTATAAAAGAAGCCTTATGAAGAATTGTGCTGGCAAAAGAGGAATGAGCTGATATGCATGGGATCTGGAAAGATCTACCAGGGCCAAGGAGCCAGACAACTTCCTTTGTTGCTTACGAAGTATTGTGAAACTATGGACAAAGTCAGACCTTCATTCAGGTCTGAGATACAGTGAGTACATTCCTGACAGAGCTCTGAGAAAATATGCCACTGGAGCAATTAAAACTATAATAACTTACCTGAAAACTTGTCCCAAGGATTCCTAATCACCTCACCCTGTTCTTGCATCATTTTGCCTTTTTCTTTTTCTTTTCCTCCTTATTGGAAAGAGTATCTTTTCAGTATCTTTTCATGTACACTGGTATATTAAGGAGCTAATGAGTCATGTGTGATGTCACTGAAATTTAAAGAGAAGATGATAAGCAAAAATTATTCTGTATGATCCTATGGAAGGAGAAAAAATGAGAGTGTTAAGGCAGGCTAAAAGCTGGCAAACATTAAAAGATTTGTTTTCCCTGTACTGTATCAGTAGTGAATACATTCTGATATACTCAAAGATAATTTAGATATTCAGCATTAACTGGCTGGGTTTTGTGCTACCCCAGTATTTTTTTTTTTTTCTGAAAAAAATCCTTGGAAGTGATTTTTAAATTTAGGTGTCACATCAGATTGCATGGAGCTACTTGGAGGTGAACCACTCTTCCTATGACCTCACAACACTTCCCATGCAGTTCAGTTCACAGAAGTCTAACAGCAAGAATACACTTCTGTTCACAGCACAAGGGGAAGCAGGTCAAAAAGGTGGGGTGAGAAGGGTGTAAGTAACTCAAATTGCTCTATGGATTTCGACACTGATTGTCCAAAGCTGTAACCTGGCTGCTTAGTGGTTGCCTTTCAGTGATTTTATACCAGTGTTTAAACTCCCTGGGGAGAGCACTGATATGACAGTGTCAGATTCACTGCCTTTTATCAAGATTGTCTCCAATTTCAGAAAGTGGGTTGGGGAGTATAGACAAGATAAAGCACTAAAAGTAGCACAATCTGAATTTTTCACTGTATGTCAGCGTACTGGGTGTCGGAGGTTCCCTGTTGCCAAACATGAAGTTGAATGCTTTAAAAAGCAGCTAATATTCCTGTCTTTTGAAAACACAGTTCCATTTAATGAAGACAACACTTGTAAGTGCTTTGTGGCTCAGATGAAATTGCACTTACCTTGTAGCTTTAGGCCATCGGTTTAGGTCCAAGTTGATGTTTTCAGCTCATTGAGTCCCTGATGGACAGAAGTCCACCACACAAAACCACTGTAATCTTGTAAATTTGGCAGCCAGTGAATAGAGGGGCTTGAACTGATGCTGACAAAGAATAAATTACCCAGTACAATAGGGAAAGGTTTGAGAAAGTGACAGGTCAACTGAGAAGGAGGAACAGAATATAAGAAATTCCTATTTGGTCACCAGCTATTACTTCGTCCCTAAAACAACCTTCTTTTTCAATCTTCTTAATTGCACTTTCAAAATGAAAGAAAATTAAGAGAGAAGCATCTGCTATTTCACAATGTTTATGGAAGATTCATAGGAAAGATACAGAAACCAATACAGAGAACTGTGTTTGTAGTAGGATGAGAAATTCTTCATACGTTTGTTAAATTAGAATGAACCATTTGCCATAGAATTTCACTTTTTTGTTTGTTTGTTTACACAATGAAGTAAAAGAGAGCAGCACAGGGCAAAATAAATCATTTGCTATTAAAAGTATAAAATAGTCAAATTTGTTCCTGCTTATAAAGGGAAGACACAGAATCAGAGGCAGGACTGCTACACAGACATCCTTTTACAGATATGGATTTTTGCTTCTGAAAATTAGAGCACATTCAAATAGTGAAGAAACATCCCAAACACTGTAGAATAAAGAATTTACACTCCCAGGCTTAGCTCTTACATGTATACCCTGAGCTATTGCCAATGATCTGTCCAAGCTAACAAGCAGAACAAATATAGTAAGTGCAGAGAGAGCTAAGGATTTAAAATGCAATGAAATAGCTTTCCAACACAGCTCAAGTTATGCAGGGGAATAGTTGCAGTCTATATCTTTCACAGACAGAAATATAGAGAAAGATTTATATGAAGAGGGTATACCATTTATTAAGAGACAAAATAATCTATTAGAACAACTGTCAGCAGTTAAAAAACAAACAGACAACCTATTCCATGCTTGCTTAGGCACCAGAACATGCAGCTGATACTTGCACTTGAAGAGAGTGGTTTGGTAGAAGTTAGATTAATCAGAAAGCCTCACAATTTTGAAACCAAGAGTAAGGCAATTTCTAAGCAAGAAATTCTTTGCGGTAGTAGTTAAAAAAAAAAACCTTCACAGTAACCAAGATACTGAATATTTCTAGCTTTAAGTTTCCAGAAGAGACAAACTGGAATATCTAATCTATAACAATATGAAATTGAGGAAATTTTGATTTATGGGATACAAAGGGAGTCACAGGTAGGAGAGGTAACAAATGCAGTAGTCTATACATTTGAAATCCACCTTTTCATGAATTGTCTTGAATTGTCTTCTTCATGGTAAGTTGATAGTGTTAGTGTTGATCTCAAGAATGACTTTTAGTCTTCTGATAAGGGAATCAATTAAGAATGGAGAAGGAAGGGTCCCCAGTGGGTCATACTCAGATTTTTGCAAGGGAAGAAGTGAAAGAAGGAGAAGAAGGAGGAGCAAGTTCTTCCACTTTTTTTTTTTTTTTTTTTTTTTTTTTTTTAATTAAATCTTTTCTATGGTGAATTTATAACCAATAAACTCGGATGACGTAGGATGGGTTTTTATCAACATCTTGAAAACCTCACACTTTGAAGAAAATGAACAGTTGCTTGCACTCACCAAAGGATTATCTCATTTACATTTTCAAAAGGGATTACAGTGCTTTTAAAGGACAAGCATCTTTTGGGCTAATTAATTTTCTCAGACTAACTTGCAATGTCTAGTGAGCACTTGATTAAATATTAATACAGGGTACAGGGTCACACTTTTTGCAATATTCTAAATCAGTTAGTGTATTGTCAGTGGGTTCAAAATATGAGTATATGGATGAATATTTTTTTTTGTGCTGTTTATATTTATCTGTTGTGGGAGAAGAGAGAAAATGAAGAGGACTAAAAAACATCTGCCATATCTAGCTTATGCTGGGGAATATGAGGAAGTTTGCAAAAAGTAAACAAAATGCCATGCATTCTCTATTGATAGCATGATATCGTTTTAGAATCCAGGAAATTCTGAACACTGTGCATAGATACATGATATTTAGTGTAAAGTTTGCTCATATACATTCAAAAACATCAGGCTGAAGAGTGTGATATCCTAGATCAAGGAAAAGCCCCACACTACCCCCTAGTGATCAAAGTTTCGTGACCTCCAAATAACAGAAAACACAATAAGTGGACTTTAGATCACAAGAACAAAAAAATGCCCAGAAGCGATGCAAGTCACTGCTGGTGTTCTTTACTTAGGATCCTTTTTATGATAGAAGAATAAAGCAATGGCTGTCGAAAGGCTGCAACTTCCAATTCCTTGGTCTGAAGTCTCAGTCTTAGTAACCAAACAAATATAAAAATGTATATATTCAGAAGGAGAAAAAAACAAAACCTCAGGGGAGATATCTCAAGTGTTAGGATTTGTAAAAATAAAGTAGAAGGTTTTATTGCAACCTTTTTGCAAATATAGTTGTAAAAAAAAAAAATGCTTTTTCAGTTTTGCGAGCTATTTGCCTTGTTCAAATGTACTTTTTTTTTGGATATCACAGATAACTTTACTTCTTAGTGTTACGTATTCTTTAAATTATACAAATAAAATCCCAGACTCATTTATGTATACACAGTAAAACTGAAAGTAAGTAAACAGTGATTTATGCATCCAAGTCCAGAGTCTGAACTTTAGATGAAAAAGAAGTCACAGCCAACTGTTTCAGTACAACTTATAGATATTTAGGCCATGCTGTACCAAAATAATTAAGAATGCATATGGATAAAAACAGGAGTAGGTTGTATTCTAAGTGAAATCAGTGGAGTAATTTGTATGTTTAAGGTTGAAAGCTAACTGAATCGGCGCTTTTTTTATATAATAAAGATGTACCTGGATATAACAAGATAAAAATGATAAGGGTTCTGTTTTAATTTTTTCTTGCCATTTTTTTCTTTGAGTGATTAAGCAGTCAATTCTTCTGAATTCTCTAACAAGTGATAAACCAGAACTTATTTGCAGACATTCTCTGAGTCTATGTTTTTTTATGTGTACAGGTGTATAGTCTGAAGAGAGTGCTCTCTCTTATGTGCAACCTAAAATCAAAGCCCTACAAAATGAAAATCCTTCAGTATCTTTTGCACAAGAAATGTGTGTCCTGGCCAGATTCTAGTGTAGTTAATTGCAGTTGTATTCTATTTTACATTGAAGTTATTAGCACAGTATTTCAGAACCACTAAAATCAACATTTGCGTAACTTGAAGTCCCTTCTGTAAGATATATTCCTCTTACCTTCCCTGAAATCACCAGTTAAAGCCATCCTTTTTTTTTTTTTTTTTTTTTTTTTTTTTTTTTTTTTTTTGTGGGAAAGCTTCCTCCTTGCAGCTGACAACTTCATAATATATGGGAAACACAGATACTGAAAGATCTGGCAACTCTTAGATTAGAATCATCAGGGCTATGCCTAAATCTGATGTTTGACTTCATGATAGACTAACAGTGTAAGATGGGCCATAAGGAACATTATAATGGAAAACATGCAAAAGAAAAGATAGCGTTAATAAGAGGGGCAAAAGAATGAAGCAAAATCAGACACTCAGGATTTCTTAGGGTAGATGCACATCTCACTGAGACAGAGCGCTATGATGTTTTCAAGAGAGCAATAGCTGAGGCAAGCAGTAAAGTCAAGAAAATATGGAAGACTGGAAGGATGAAGTAGAAAATCTAGGGTATCCAGAAGGAGAAGATGCTAAAGAAAAACAGAAGTATCTGGACATAATCCAGACACACTGAAATCAACCTGGTGCATTCTCAGACATGCAAAAAAAAAAATCCCAAACTAGGTGTAGATATGATTTCAAAATAAAATGCCAAACATGTTTATAAACACAAGAAAAAAATCAAGGCTGTTTGGGAAAAAAAAAAAAAAAAAAAAAAAAAAAAGTTTTTTTTTTTATTCATCACAGTCTAAGGGCCTTACAAAATTGCATATTAATAAATGTTGCACAATGGCTTTAAAATTTGATTTTTTATTATAAATTCATGTAGCCAATCAGGATTTCAGTGCTTAATTCTCTCTTGTATTTAGCTTTGTAGACATATCTAGAAGCTCTGAAATAAGCTAGAAGAGACAGCAATAATTTTACCCCAGATAAAAAAAAATAAAATAACAGTGGGTGGGTTGATTTTGTTTTTCAAGGCATGTATTGTTTATTTGTACAGAAAATGTAAGATGGAGACTGTAGGATTTTATGTCATGATAAACATGTAGGCTACTACTTCGGAGGCTGGTCTACTCAGTTATTAAATTATTTTTCAGTCCCTCGTGATACTCTGGCATGGAGTTGTAAAGTGTAAGGGATTCATACTTGTCATGCTCACCGGTACAACTCTAAGAATAAACAAGTAGTATATGCATTTTAATTATTAATCCCTTTCCTTCTTACCTCCCCCGAGATTGATTTGTATCTGTTCCCATCTCCTTATATCTATATTTATTTTGTTTCTTACATGCATGTTTAAATTTAATCTGATTGTGTCCTTAGGCCTCCTGTTGATAATTAAACCCACGTATTTTATTCCCTACAGCATGCATTGCAAACTCTGTCTCTAAAAATGAGTCTGAAGCTTCCCCTTGATCTCAGTCAAATTATAGTTTGGTTTCCCTTCTGATTCATTTTGTATTGGGCAGGTTTTTAGATTTTCAGCTGGGGTAAATATGCATTTCTGTATGTAAGTCTGAAGCAGTTTTTCAAATTGATGTCAAGTGAGTATCTGACCTGTAGTTCAAACCTGTTAGCAAAGATGGAAAAAGTAATCAAATGTCAGTTGTGTATGGAGCTATAATTCTTTTTCTTTTTATTTGTTTATTTATTTATTTTAAGTACTAAAATTATTAGTCATGTACCTGGAATACGTCATAGGTTTAAGTCTTTCAGAAAAAAAGAATAGAGTGTAATGATGGAAATGACCAGCAAACATAGGTGTCTAGTCAAATATGTTAACAGCAGATAGAGTTTTCATTGACAATATGATTTCATACAATGTCCTAAGCTTTACAAGTGGATCGGGGGTCTTCTTTATGGCAAAATATACACAGATCAATAGGAGATTATAAAGCTCATTTACCATTTAAATTGGCACATTGAAAGGTGGGAACTGTTCAAGTAAACAATGTTTCTAAAACACTTAGGAATTGTGGGTATTGTGCTTTTATGCTTAAAACCAATTATCATTTCAGTCTTCTCTGTGTAATGCCATGTTCTTCAGTCATAAAAGACTTGCTGTTTAAAACACAGTCTTTGGACCTTAACATATTTCTACATGGTATATGAATGTCCAGGGAAAGATTTTTCTAGATAAACACAGAATTGATTTGAAATAAGTACACCATTGTACATATCAGAATGATAGAAACTTCAGACAATGCATGTGTACTCAAAAACACATATATATTTCTTATTCTAACAGTTCTAATAAATAAAAGATATAACCTCTTCCTATGTACCTTTCTATTCTTGTGTCGTTAGATCTTCACAGCTAAACTATGAAGATGGTGTGTATAAAATCTCATAGGTCAGTGGACAGTACTCTAGGTTTACAACACAGAAAGTTCACTCTGTCTCATCCCTAAAGGGAAACAGTTTCCTGCACTCATTCTTTTCTCCCCACCCTGTGTACTGTGGCTTTGCTTTCTGATATGCTATGTAAACATGTATATCCCACCCACGGAGCCTGGGCCCTCACCTTTCCATTATATGATCCTATAAATAGATTCTGCTATATTCTTTTAGTTACCCTCTTTTGCCTTTTCCCCCTCATCTCCTTATTCACTAGAATATGAAAGGAGTTTCTTTCTGTGCAGTCTATGGCTATAATAATTCAGCACAATACTACTAAATTAGAAGGTATTACACTGATTTTTTACAGATTTGCAAAATATTCAGTTTCTCCTTTCCTTTCCTTTCCTTTCCTTTCCTTTCCTTTCCTTTCCTTTCCTTTCCTTTCCTTTCCTTTCCTTTCCTTTCCTTTCCTTTCCTTTCCTTTCCTTTCCTTTCCTTTCCTTTCCTTTCCTTTCCTTTCCTTTCCTTTCCTTTCCTTTCCTTTCCTTTCCTTTCCTTTCCTTTCCTTTCCTTTCCTTTCCT
>NC_048893.1:159931146-159968251 GCF_011077185.1 Oxyura jamaicensis
CTTCCTTCCTTCCTGCCTTCCTTCCTTCCTTCCTTCCTTCCTTCCTTCCTTCCTTCCTTCCTTCCTTCCTTCCTTCTTTCCTTCCTTCCTTCCTTCCCTCCTTTTCTTCCTTTTTCTTTGTAAAGGACTCTTAGTGGAAAAGGGACTGAAATTGCACAAGCTTAAAATAGTTAAGCTCAAGGTCAGCACAGACTGACTATGGCATTACTGCTTTTTAATGACTTTATGATTGCAATAAAGTTTGGATTTCCTGGTATTGTTTGGATTTCTGTAATTACAGTGGAATTCTGACAATAAAATTCCTACAAATATTTTGCAGGTTGGGTTATGTGAAGAGCTAGGATTTTAAATTCAAGTGAGACTAGTGGCTATACACCCATTAGCCTTTCTATCTAGAAAATTTATGCAGCTACTTAGCATATTTCCTTGTCCACATTTGTGAAGTGCCTGTGTCACAGAATTCTCTTTAAAATATCTCAGCCTCTCGGCCATGGCAGTTCCATACTTTATGGATGTCTTCAATATCTGGGATGCCTAAGTTTTTGCCACCTCATCAAAAAACACCGTAGTTCTTCTTGAAGGCAAAACCTGAATGTGAACATAGAGCTGTCCTGTTTGAATCAAATGGAGAGAAACAACAAATCTTTCCCTTAAAGATACGTTAATGGAATGGTTTTGAAAGGTAAGAGAAGGGTTAACTTCTTTCCCATCACTGTAACATGCAAATAGTAATTTACAGAATAAAAACAATGCTAGATAATGTGTCAGTTTAGATGATCTCTTAAGGTTACTAATATTACATATCTTTCTTTAAAGAAATTGGAAAAAATGTGACACAGAGAGAAGTTTCTGCCTGCTGCCTTCCCTCTGCTCCCTGTGAATCCTGCATCATGGTGAATGATGTTGTGTGTCAGAAGGATGATGGCAAATGTAGCCCAGCGGTGGCTCTGGAAGGCTTCCAGTCCTCACACTCAGAGGTGTGCTAGCACAATGATTAGGAGTTAGGGCAGAGATGATCTTGGAAAAAACCCTAGGGACAGCCTAGTTTTAAGAATAAGTTTTAATACCATTGTAGCTGCTGCTTTTTCCAAGTTTCCAATGAAGACAAATCCCAGGAATGCAGAAATTAGAGAACAGCTCAGGTCTCAATGTGGAAGGGTTATGGACTTAAACACTGTCTTACCACCTGCACAGGGACACATTATCAATACGTGGCTTTCTCAAGAGACATACTTCTGAATTTTATTTGCCATGTATATGTCAGAGCTGAGGAGAGAGCAAAAGTCAGTTTTTGATAACTCAGCAATGGGGATTTAGATCATGTATTTGCCTGAGTTGCTTTAACTACTTTCAGTGAAAAAAACCTTAGGTTATACCTTATTACCTAAACCCTGCTGAATTGAATTCAATGACTATGCGCTGTGTGTGAACATGACTTCATAGAGGTTCTCAGAATTTTGACTTGTTTGTCAAAAATGTTCTGAATATTCTCCACAAGTCTCTTTTGTTTTCTTTATTGTGAAGTGTTCAGAATTAAGATTTCATTTGAGATGTGCTTGTGAGTTTAAACATTATGCTAAAATATATTTATTGTAAGCCAATGTTTAAAGCCAGTTTTTGCTCTGATTTCCAGTGGAGCTATGCTGTCTTCATGGCAATAGCATGAATTTGAAAATCTCAGCATCAGCTCTTATTTACCTTCAAAAAGGAAAAACACTTAGCACACAGTCCATGTGAACAATTTATGAACACAGTGTATCCAAAGGTATTCCCCTCATCCATTGTTTCATTTTTCTGCAAATTATTTGCTATAAATATTGAAATCCTACTCTGTCTGAGAGAGTGTGATAACAGATATAGGCTTATCTCTAACTGTTTATTCTCAAAACACACAGAAGGACACAGTGTTCCTTTATCCTGATATTTTAATATTTGTGAGGTTATGAAAAATAGAGAGTATATGGTACTGCCTGCAAGTGTGTGATCTGTTGGAAGCTCCATTAACTAAAACTGAGCTCTTTTTTGTTTCTGACCACAGCTGTGTGTATAAGAATCTGGCAAAATATGTAGAAAGTGCAGAGGTAGAACAGGGCATCAATTTTTGTTCTAAGAATATTTTGCTCTGGAATGTAGGTGATTGTGATTCAGCATGAAAGGCAGCTGTAAGCCATTCAATACTTTCATTGGAAAGGAAAAGAAATGGTCATCCAACTTTCTAAATTACACACCTTCTTTACAACTTTTCTTAGATTCATTTCTACTTTTTCTTTCAGTCTTTGTTAAAAAAAAAAAAAATGAAAGAAAAAAAGAAATCTAATGATACTGTTCTCATTATACAGCTATCAGTTACATAAAATATCTTTGTTTAGAGGCCTAATAAAATTGGTCATATAAAGAGGAAATGAGATTTTTAATGTAAAACGAAGCTGACAGTGCTCTTCTATTACTATGGTCTTATTAGGGAAAAATTCTCTGACATCTGTTTATCCCCTGCAGCCAACCTTGTATTCAGAATACAGTAATTGATTCACAGCATCCACTAGGGATCTAACTGGCTCACTTTTCCACACCGCGCTACACAGGTATCTCTGCAGCTAATTCTGAATGTACATCTACATCGTTATCTCCTGGTGAACTGTGACCCGAAACACTTTGGAGGCCCAGATGAAAGTGCTTCCTCACCCCTCCAGTGCTGGGGGTGCAGGCGTTTCTGCAGCGCGGCAATTCACCCAGGACACCCAATCACAACCAGCCCCTTTGAAGCCCCGCTCAGCTGGGAGACCATGAATGATTCATGGCTTCTCTACACACACTAAAGGGGGAAGAGCAAAGCTAGTGTGTATTATTCAGGACTGCATCCTCAATAAGCCTCCGTGTTCAGCAAATTGCTACAACATTTGCTGCTTAGTCCTCACCTGTATACAACATCTCTTTCTGTGTGCAACCTTCTCATTTTAACAAAGATAGGTTGATTATTTAGGAGGTCATGTTAATTAACATTAACACAAATTAAGAGGTCCAGTAGCAGTGCAAAAAGGCAACAAGCAAAGCATTAGAAGGAAATTAAGGAATACCATAATTTTGCTACAGCTGAACTACGAATTTCTTGTTTATCCACTTCCATTTCCACCACAGCAACTGTACTCACACAGAAAAATTAGTATACCAGTTTAGTTTCGGTTTTCAGACTCTATACATATCTTGACTGTTTGATGAAAGACTATTAAATCCAGTTCAATGCTGTAGCAACCAAATGTCACAGCAGTTGATATTTACAAGTAATATCTGTAAAAGAGTTTCAAATTGCCATGCATCCAGGTAATAGAGCTGGACAGCATCCTGGAAATGTGTCCCCTGGAAGCTTCTTACTGGAAAGAAGTCACTTCAGTTGCATTATAATCCCATTCACAAAAAGGTTTCCAGTACAGGAGATAATAGTGGCTCAAATAACAAGCTCTCTCTTTTCTTCCAAAGACCTCAAAGACCATATACTTGGGCTAGTAGAATCACAATATTGCAAACATCCACCAGCCTTTCCACACCATTCACATAGGCTGCCTAGAGCCTTCTGATCTCAGAAGTTGAAAGGCCTGCTACTTAAACACAGGCCTTTTTGTGGCAAAGGCAAAAGGTAACTCAGTTTTCATTGTCCTCATTCTTTTATTGCTGGCATACAGAGGAGTAAGAACAACTAAAAGTCACTCATGAGAGAATGATACAAATTTCTAAGAAGGCATATGATGAAAAAAAAAACTGTTCTCATGACTGCAATTGCAGCTTTCCAAGTTCTCAAGTTGCTTGTAATCAGAGATCACATGCAAATGCTTATCTTTTTTTTTTTTTTTTTTTTTTTTTTTTTTCCCCTAGGACAATAATTTATAGATTAATGAATTAGGTAAATAAATTTTTTTTTAAAAAAAAAAAAAAAAAAAGTTGTACTTATCACTAATGCAGTGGGATCTCTTGACTTCAGAAGACATTATTATACGGCAGATGATGCATCTACTTATACATAATCTCATATCACTTTGGTGTTTCCTTAGATTTGGTCCCTTGTGAAAGGTAACTTTCTTGGGACAAAGACGTCATTACAAGTAATGTGTAATTGCACTAACTTTCAGTGAACTATCTCAAGGAATGAAATGAGAACATTGTCAAAGAGCACCAGTATTTCTAATCCAAGCCTTTCTATGGCTGTATCTATTCAAATGGCTGACTCTTAACATATGAGTGTTAACTTGTTATGTATATAAATAACCAGCTCTGTAGTTACATTGATGTGAAAATAAGATAACACCCACAGGGAGCACAGCTAAGAAGGGAGATTACTTGGAATTCTTTGACTGACATTATGGAAATACTTTATTAATATTGGTACAAGTATCATTGCTAATAAACCATCCTTGCAGTAAGATCAGAGGAAAATACTGCCATACAAAGCAACAAAGAAACAATATGCTGCTGCTGCCCCTGCTGCTTATCACTTCTAGTCTACTGTATGGAAATATAATTTCAAAAAGTGGACTGGTACTTTTGACATATTTGTCATTTCTTCCTGTGAAAAATACCTGCTTTACTACAGTTAAGTCCAGATTTAAGGAGGTGCTTAAAAGAGAATCTATAACACAAACTGATAGGATTGGACTTTCCACATAAAATGTAGTCACTGTTACTTTTCTTTTAAAACACGAGAGAAAGAGGAAGAGAACGATTTGTGGTTCTGCAGGGACAGCAATTTTCAAGGTAATATTGCACTACGAAAGCTATACTCACTAGTTTACAGAGACCACCTCCTTGCTTGTGCTCCTCATGGCCTTGTGAACCTTGCTTTCCTCACTTTAATGTGGTCCAGTTTCAGTAAGAGCTAAGAGCTCATGGGAGACAGAAGATGTGGATGGAAAGAGGGTTATGTCTTTTACAGCCTGAAGAATTAGCTACAGGGATGAAACATACCACCTCTGCACTTTGAAATGAGGAAATCAGCTTAATGATCTCCAAGATGAGCATAAACTATATTTGGGATAAGATTTTGCATGGAGTCAAGAAGCACTTGCTTTTCTGTCTGGAAACAAGTCATAAACTTGGGAAATGAGCAGGCTACCAGAGAGAACCTATTCCTCAGCACTTTTTATAAGATAATGGCCTTTGATTCAACATGTGGGATTACTTTTCTGAGGGGTGTAACTGTCCTTATGCAGAGTACAGAGAGGTTAGGGTCTTTATGAGGTTTGAACTCCACTTGCAGGCTAGGTATTCACAATTTGCAATCTTGATGGTCAATGAAATTCTTTTAACAATGTTGTACAAAAAGATACAGTCAGTCTCCTTGCTCACATTTAAGTTGCTCCAACTAACATAATTAAGTTCATGCATTCAAAAGCAATTGAACTGAGATGAGAATCACACTTAAGGGGTAAACAAAATAAAATGAGAGAGATTTCTACACTAATCCTTTGGAGTTTTAAAAACAGTGAGTAAAACAGTAATGATAGTTAAAGGACAATGACTAATTGGAGGAATTTGATAAACCTAAACCATGGTCTTTGGAACTCTGCTCAAGTGGGTCAAGCATTTGCATTTATATCTGACCATAAAACAAACCTTAAACTACAGCATGGTTATAACCCACAACCTTACCCTGTTTTTCAGCCCAATTTTTCCCTCACGAGAATTTCTCAGCTATGTGCAGGAAGCTGGTATATGACTGCAGCAGACTGAAGCAAAGCTTCAGGGGTGAGTTTACAACAGTACCACACACCAAACCAGCTATGAAACAAATTATTTTTAAGAACAATTCCCAATTCCAGAAACAAAACTGAAGCATACAGACTGCCCTGCAGTTTGCCTTGAAAGAAGCATATTTTTGTTTCATAGAGCAATTAAAATTCTGGGCCAACTTGCAAGAGTCACCTAAACTAAACTTTACATGGAATAGTCAAAGCAGACTATAATTATTAGGACTTTATATACATATATATATACATACAAAAGTATATATGGAGAGATTATGTAGGTAAGATCTTTACAACCTAAACTAAAAGAGTAGTGACAAATATCTAGGATTCAATAGCTGGATGTCCTAAATTGGAGATTGTTGTGGTTTAACCCTGGCAGACAGCTAAGTACCACACAGCTGCTTTATCATGCTCCCCAGGTAGGATGGGAAAGAGAATCGGAAAGATAGAAGTGAGAGAACTCAGGGGCTGAGATAAAAACAGTTTACTGGGTAAAGCAAAAG
This sequence comes from Oxyura jamaicensis, assembly GCF_011077185.1. Classification (NCBI taxonomy): domain Eukaryota; kingdom Metazoa; phylum Chordata; class Aves; order Anseriformes; family Anatidae; genus Oxyura; species Oxyura jamaicensis. The sequence goes on from NC_048893.1 coordinate 159,937,385, forward strand.
CTGCATGTGCAAACAAAGCCGAATGAGGAATTCATTCACTGCTTCCCATCAGCAGGAAGGTGTTCAGCCACTTCCAGGAAAGCAGGACTCATCCCACGTAACCGTTTCCTGGGAAGAAAAACTCCATCACTCCAAGAGTCCCCTCCCCTCCTCTTTACTCCAGCTTTTATTGCTGATCATGACACCGTATAGTGCGAGATAGTCAGTCTGGGCCAGCTGTCCTTGTTGTGTCCCCTCCCAAATCCTGGTTCACCCCCAGCCTCCTCGCTGGCAAGGCAGCAGTAGAAGTAGAAAAGTTGGCTCTGTACAAACACTGCTCTGCAACAATTAAAACCATCAGCGTGTTATCACCACGATTTTCATCAAAAATCCAAAACACAGAATTGTGTCAGCCTCTATGAAGAAAACTAACTCAGCCTCTATGAAGAAAACTAACTGACTGTCCCAGTCAAAACCATGATAGAGACAAAGCTTTACCCCTTGTCTTCTCTCTGCTCCCATGAATGCATTCCTGGGTGCCTCTGATCCAACAGATAAAAGCAAAATGAGTGACCCCTGATAGACTAATCTATACTTGGTGGTCCTAAACCCAAAACGTACATGGAAAATATCCCTTCATTGTTATTTATAGCAAGGACTGTCTAGGAATGATCTTTAATTAGATCAGTTTTCCAGTTTTGTTATATTACTATAACTATAACTATAGTTACTTTAGTGTTCAAACTTGGAGGCTATAGTTCTTATTTACATGCATAGTGTTAGATTCAAGACAAGTTCTCAAAGTGTACTAATGGTCTTAAAGCCCATCATGAGGTATTGTTCCTATGCATTGTTTAGACAAACTGCACCTAATTTAGGTGTTCGAATTGTATCTAAGGGCTAGACAACTGAAGATTAGGCAATGCAGCACTCAGCTCTGAAGTGTCACATCCCATTTTAGGATATAGTTTTAAGACTTAAGGCTCATGTCTCCACTGAACACAACAAGCCTGACATCCAAGCAGTAGCTGGGGACTGAGACAAAGCTGTGATTTAAATGCATTAAGATTGATCAAATGTTAGTCAATGAAACAGATATTCTAATGTAAATTAGAACTCATTAGCTGAGATTTTTATTGTAAAAATTGTTTCTGTTTTTCAATTTAATACACAATTTCAGTGTATCCAGTTAGCCAGTTAGCTAAACTCTCAATAAGTCTAACTTAGTGATGAATTTTAGTTTTTTTTTTGTTTGTTTGTTTGTTTTACACTGAGACTGTAACTTCAATGGCATAAACTGCTAAACCTGAAATTTAAAGAATTGGATACAGATTTATTGACCAGTTTTATTTATTTATTTATTTAAAATCACAAACTGATTCCTGAACAATATCACTACTTCATAAATCAAAGATTTCAGAACTTCATACAAGCTAGAATTTTGGCTGACACAAAACCAGCTTTACTGATTTGTAACATAAGAATTTTCTAAGCAATGTTATATTTCATTGTCCTCCATTACTAGCTGGATGTCCTTTCTAGTTATCTTTTGCTGTGTATTAAAACTGTAAAATTTTTGTAGCGTCCAGCTTTTTTTTTTTTTTTTTTTTTTTTCCGCTGTTATTTTTTAGGATGTGGAATATATAAAGGAATGCTAGTCCATGACGTGCCCCCAGACATTAAAATGGTAGAAATATTAACAACAGTAATACAGAAGACTATAAAGATTATTGAAAATACTCAATTATTTATTAGATTACACCACTCAGAAAATTATTTTAAGTATCAAATTAAGAATGTAGACATAACTCACCCCTTATTTACATCAGGCTTGCTCAGATCTATCTTCATCTTTGGTTCTCAACTGAGAGAATAAAAGAAATACCAGACCCCTCTAACACAGCATAGATATATGAGAGAGAGAAGCTAAGCTTTCCCCTCTTTGTATTAAAATATTTATTGTTATCTGACTTTAAAAAATAATATTACCTTATATATAAAATCAGAAACTTAGCAAGTATCATTATGTGTTAATATTCACAGCTTTTTTCCTATGTAGTACAGTGCTTCATTAAAATGTTAATTTGTATAGAGGACTCTTCTACACATTTGGTGCCTATAGGATAAACATCTGTATGTTACCCTAGGTTCCCTTTTATAACCATAGCAGAGAAACAGACATTTCTAGTATGCAATTCATCAGAATTATTTTAGTTGTCTCCTGGTGACATGTTCCTACCCGAAGTCACAATGTCAGGAATGTGATAATTTAGATCAGATAGCTACTTCTTTGCAGTTCCAAATCTGTGATAGTATAAGTACATATTTAGTTTTCATAGTTTTCTTCATGTTTTGAGAATGGCTCTAAAAGAAAGAACGGATCTAATAGAGATAGGAGTTGTTGTGAGTATAAGTAACCAGTAGGAAAGAAAGAGCTTTTGAACAAGGGTTTGAACAAGGGTTTGAACAAGGGTTTCAAACACATGGGAAGTTGGAGGGAAGCTGGAGGAAAAGGAAGTTGGAGGGAAAGTTCCTGCATCAATCTGGGGAGCAGGAAGCATGTTAGGAAGTAGTGACATGAGATAAGCAATCAAATCAGTGTTCAGAGCCATCAAGATGAAACCAAAAAGCTTCAGTTTGATGGGAAAGATAAAGATACAATGAAAGATCTAATGGAAGAACAAAAGCTCACCAGATTATAAGCAAATAAGAAGTGTAGATACCACATTTGAGTACCATGAATGTAGAAACTCCATGGTGTGAAAATTTGCAAAGCTAGAAGGAGGAAACAATGCAAACTGGATATACTGTATGGCACATTATAAATGTGCATACCTTAAAAAGGCACTACGGCTTGAGATTCAAACTTTTCCTTATCTGTAATAAGGTCTTCATTAAACAATCTGGTTTAGGAGTTGAAAGGAAGAGATCTTCACCAGTTTTATTTTGTTTGTTTGTTTGTTTGTTTGTTAGTTTCCTTTCTCTTTCTGCATTATTGTTCACTTTTTTCTTTATAAATTGTAAGGCCATTTGTCATGCATGGTATTCTCATTCCTCTATGTAATTGCAAAACTTAACAAGACCACTGATCACCAAAATGTTCTTGTCTAAGCAAGCACAGGATTCTGAATAAATAAGCCAGGCTTTGTGATGGTAACTTGTCCTTTCAGGATGAAAAACTGGGAGAAGACTAATGAAAAGAAACTTAGTATGATACAGGAAAGGATAACCCTTGCCTGACACTGAAAGATCAATTTCTGATGTTTAAAGAAGACAGAGAAAGGTGAAAGATACTTTAAAAGAAGCAGCCTGTTATACACTTTTCTTACTTCCCCACATTTCTGAAAAATGCTGCATATTTTTTAGCACATCAGTCATAGAACTCTTGCAGAAAGGACTCTTATGAGCACTGACAGTTGCACAGGTCATCAGGATATTTCTGTGGACTTGGTCATGCATCCGATGTGTGTCCTCCAATGTGCATCCTTCAATGTCCATGAACTACGAATGTAAAATTTAGCTTTACACAATTCTGGTGTGGTGTCCTAAATCCAGCTGGGCAATGCTGTCTCAACATTGTAAACAGAACCATATTAAATTTACCATTCCTTTTTCATCTTTGGGGACATCAGTAGCATCAAAAAATCATTAGATATTTAATTTTCCAAAGAATATTATTTTTATTTTAATTGTTTTAGTATTGAGATGATGGAATATTTTGCAAGTATTATGGTTACAGCTATCAATTCATTTACTTACATAAAAAATAGTTTACAAATATGCAAGAAAAAGGAATATTCACAGGCTGTTAAATGCTGGCTGTGTAAAGAATGAAATAAAGCAAACTTTTTTGCTTCATGGCACATTTTATTTCATTAAATTTATTAACCTATATAATTTCCTAAAAAGAACACCTATCATGTAAACAATTAAATTGATAAACTAGCTAAAGTGCATATTTGTTTCATTCTGACAGAACAAAATTCTGTTAAAATGAGAGCAATAAAATTTAAATGATTAAAAAATGGAATGGCAAAGTCATTAAACACTTCAGTAAATATCTAATGGACAAAATGGCAATATAGAATAGATATCAGTGCTCACAAAATGTGAAGTCAGCAATCTGGTCAGGATGTCAAAAGAAGTTCAATTTACATGTGTAAGTTACATTCATTCAAGGAAACCCCTGTTTTTTCAGAAGTAATTTAAAATGAAAAAAAAAAAAAAGGATCTTGAGCCTGTTCTTCAAGACCAGAATGATATCCCAGCAATACAGGAACAGAACCAACATGAAAATTATAAATTATTTTGCTGATTTTTCTTTCTATAAAAGAAAATTCAAGATGCAGCATGCACAATTTACTGAACAATGCATTTGGCACATGGTGTATTGGACAATGCATGTGCATGTATTACAGTTTAAATGTTGCAATGCCATATAAAAGGCCACAAAAATAAAAAAGTAAAGTCAGGTGTTAGCAAAACTCAGCCCCCTCCTCTCTCTAACAACCTTTACCTTTTTGCTCACTTTTTCTCTGAAAATTTTCTGGATGCACTTTCACATTTCAGAATATGGAATCATTTCAGGCAGCATAGCAATAGATAAAAGTTCATCTTTTGGGAAGGTATATGAAGAAAACTTCAGAACATTTTGAAGTGCATGAATTAGTGCACCTAACTCTGAACCAGGGTACTAAAGCCAAAGAAGAAAAAAACATAATTTAGATATTTTTATTATTATTATTATTTTCAGAGAGAAAAAAAGAAGCTGCATTTCTACTAGTACTTACTCATCAGCTGAGTTCTCCCATTCTGGGGCTAAGCCCATGATGCAAAACCTAGACTATGAGCTATCACATGAAGCTGCAAGGAACAGCTGGTTCACACAATGTTCAGAGACCTCTCTGAGTGCTCTTGTCCATCCCATCTTCAGTCAATCCTCTCATAGCAGACTTTCCTTGTTATTAATTCATCTCAATACCTAGCCTTCCAAAAACATGACAATGAAGATTATCTTACTAGGTCTTTCTCTGTCCATAAACACTCATTTTTTTGTTTAGCTGTGTCTGTGTCCTTCAATCCAGCTGCAAGTGAGTTGACCCCAGAGATAAGCATAGGAAGATTTAATGCGCTGATACCTAGCTGTGAGAGATGATTTCAGCCATGGGGCTGCATGGATAAATGTCCTGCTTACACCCTTCTACTGGAGCTTTGCTTTAAATGTACCAGGCCATTGAGAATAATCAGAATTTCAATGGAGAAACATCACAGGAAAATACTCCTAGGATCAAATGCTGATTACTCACTTTCCCTAATAAATTACTGGTAGTTACAGTAAGAGGAGTCAGATCACAGGGATGGCTGTGGTAGAAGGTCAGCAAGGCCAGAGCCTGGAAGATAGACCTACTTCTGGAGCAGAAACTGAAAAATCTCAGCATTTATAGCTTTTAAAGCTAGCTTTAGTATATATGCCCCTTATAAATTAAAACAGAGCAGGCAAGGATGTATAAAGTTTTATTTGTGATACTTGTCACAATAGGAGTAACCCAAATTCAAAATCATGGGTCCACTTTGTCCTGAATACTAAGAGCTTCAGAAATAACATCACTCGAAGTCTCTAAAATATGTGAAAATAACTTAAAGACCATATTTAACGTTTTCCCTCTATCTGGAGGTATCTCTTTAAGAGATCCACATTTAATTTTGTTAATTTGGAGACGAAAGAAAACAGGCTGATACATAACACTGACATCTTTATAAAATATTTAACAAAGGTATCTGATGAGGTTTTCTTTATTTTTTTTCCACACCATAAGCTTCCATGTACTACTTGACATAGAAAAAATAAATAAATAAATAAAAATAAAAAGAGATGAAAAAAAAAAGGGGGGGGGGAGTGGAATCTGAGCCAAATGGAAAGAGTGTATCAGATCTCCAGAAACTGCATCACTGGAGAGCAAAATCGTTTTCTGACTTTCAGGCTGTGAGATAAGAAAAAACTATTGGTAACTTCTCACCAAATAAAGGGGACCATTTTTAAGTGTTCTTCCCTTCTCTTATTTTCACTAGACTTTAATCTTTTCCATGAAATCAAACTTGGATAAGAAAATTTATTAGTATTATGAAAGGGCTAGATTATACTCACAGGAAGCTATTTAGAACAACTAGGGGTAATTTCAGGTAGTCTTGATGGAGAGAAGGTGAGTGACTGTGTTGCATTTCCTCTTTTAACATGCATGAATGCTAAGAACTGGTTAGATACATATCTGTAATGACTAAAGGCCTATGAGTCAAAATAATACTCAAAATTAAGGGGTAAAGGAAGATGGCAAAGGGAGGTGAAGCAGGTTAATCAATTAATCTTCTCTAGCAGTAGATGTTCATTTGAAAGGAAAGAACAGATCATTTGAAGTGAAAAGCTTTAGACATCAGTTATTTGAACTTAGATTTTTCTTTGTGTGCATATATTTAGGAGAATATATTATATTAAAAAGAAACATAAACCGCATACCTACAAGTACATATATCTGTACATATATATGTGTGTAAATATAAATTTAATAAACATAGGTTGATGGAGGATCAGACAACCATTTTCTTTACAAGTTCTTAAGTTACAAGTTCTTACCTTAAATGTTTGTCATTCAGCACCACATAAAAAAATGCAAGCTCTGTAAAAACAAAGAAACAAACAAACAAAAAAGTACCTCAGAGATGCATTGAAGTCACTGTGTCTGCTTTCTACTTGTGTTAGCCTTAATGATTGCAAAGCAAAATTTCACATTACAGAAATGAGTAAGTTTTTGAAATCTCATCTGGATAAATCTCTGACATGATGCTTAAAACTTAACATGTCCAACTATCAAAAGTCAAGTTCAAAATAAACAAATGTCCTAATTATATGAAAAAAAAAAAAAGCAGTCCTTAAGTAACAGTTCTTCAGTAAATAAAGCTATAAAGTCTCCGACTCAATGGACCAGCAAATGCAAAACTGGTCTACTCATTTTAACAGAATGGGAGATCTTTTTCCCCTCCATTAGCAATGAACAGTCACAATGCTAGCTACCTTGGAGTCATGCTTCTACCACATACAGATTAAATTATGTGCCTTGATAGATGACATTTCAATAGAAGCAGTAAATGCAGACATCTTAGAGCAGGAGCTGGTCTTTTCTCTTCTTCACATAGCATTCAATATTATCATGTGTTATATTACCATAAACATCTGCCTTTGGAGTCTGTTGCATATGTTATTTAATTATTTTGTCATTTACTACAATTATACTGTGCACAGAGAATTTTCATCCCAACTACCTTATATTAATTTAAAGACACTGGTCTAATGTATCATTGCAGAGAACATCTTAGATAATAGACCATAGTGAAACAAGCAGTTTTAATAGGCTATCAAATTTTCCAAACAAAATATGGGCTCATTATGAATTTGTTGGCTTTCTGCACCTATCTGTAAGATTTTTTTCAAAAAACTAATTACTACCAATGCTAGAATATTTCTGAATATGCATGCTGTAGTATGATTAAATATGTCCATTGCTTTAACACTGTATATCTTGCCAAACTGTTATACAACTCTGATCAAATGCTAACAAATTAAATCCCTCACTCTTCAAATAATTTTTTTCCTCTTGTTTTTATTCCTTATTTATGTTGATTTTTGTAAGGAAACGTGGAAAGCTTGGCTGCCTTTAATACAACTTGCAAGAAGAAATTACAATAAAATGCATATTATCTGCTTCAGTCAGCAAGGTACAGTGTTCCTTCTTGCTCCCCTTGCAGAATTCATACAGTCCCACATGGGTTTAGTTCTCATGAAACTCACCACTACCCTGAGATGAAAACAAATCTTACTCCCAATCAGTTCATACTGTTGATAACTGCCAAGAAGTCCACACCAGACAATAACATGACTGGGTCAGTGTGTGTCTGGGTCTCATTAAAACTAAGGTGTTATTTTTATGTCTAGTGAACAATTAACTGTATGCAAAATTCTTCCCGTATGTATTTGCCTTGAGGCAGTGTTTGTTATGAAAGACAAAATAAAAATTGGGGTCTTGATCTGTCAAAGTGCTGAGAAACTCAACTACTGTTGAATTCAATGCATGTTCCGTACCTTCCATTCTTGTTTAATTCAATGTCATTTTAAGGTGTTCAGCCTATCCACAAGGTTCCCAGAGACCTGGGGTTGGGACTCTGCTGTTCTTGTACGCTGCAATGTCACTTCTTATACATCTCACAGAGACAAAGCTCTCCTTTACAACAGCAAAGCCTGCCAGTGCCAGCCACCTTGGATCAGGCACTTTTAGGTGGTTTATTTATTTATTTATTTATTTTTCCCACTGCTGTCATAAATTCTGAAATACTAAGAGCATTAGATTGTTTTAATTTCTTCAGTCTTTATGCCAAGCTATAGGAATTTGTTGTCTTACAATGATTCCTACCACATTTTGTAGTGCCTTATAACAAGATAACTGAAACATATGAATCTTTTTCTTAAACATTGTTAATAAAATATTAAGATGCGTATTAAAATTTTCAGAATGACATTCTCACATCTTGAATTAATTTATAGGGGAAATAAAAGAAAACTTTCTGAACATGCAGTGATTTAACCCTGCCATATATTAGTATGGAATATGTTGAATGGAAGACAAACACATTTATGTTTATGCAGTTCATATTTCCATTATCTATATATCTTTACATAATTTAGAAACATGAATCACAGTAATTTTCCAGGCAATAAAAATAACTGTTCTGAACCTCTTTTATGTTTATTGCTTGTAATGTTACCTTGATTTTTTATACTGAAATACCTTCTGATGAGTCTTTTTAATGAGTTTTTTTTTTGGTTTACTTTTTTTTTTTTTTTTTCTTCATGTTTTACTCTACTTCTTTTCTCTTTGTTTTTACACATATGTACAGCATGAAAGCATAATTCTAAAGTATTATTCTTTCATCTTTTGCCATTACATCTGACCTGTTACAAAGAATTTCTTGGGTTTCTCTTTATTCAAATGTTGAATAACTATTTAGCATCACACAATTCATCTCCATGTATCCACTACATAATAGCCTTGTAGAAAAATATGTTTAACCTTGTTCTTAGGTATCAACAAATATATATATATATAATATATATATATATATATATTGCAATGAAGAACGTTTTTAAAAGCAATGGGCAGTTAAACAGGATCATGATATGCAAGTGTTAGAATTCCAATTCTAGTCTGTAAATGGTGTGCTTACAATCAAATGGATAGATTGCCATGCTAGTCACTCCCTTTCAGACTGGTGCAGCTTTAGCGACTGACAGAATCTCAGCTTAATTTTATTGGTTTTCATTTTCATCAGTATGAAGTGTCTTCTTTTTAGTAGTTTTTAATATTAGAAAACGAGGCTTTCAAGTTACAATGAATTTGTATGAATTTTTATACATTCTTTTGCCCTTTGTCAGAAAAAAATGTGAATGAAAAATATATATCTACCATCTGTTTTTCCTGTGTGCAGTGGTTATTCTATGATTTATTTTAAATATTGTTCAAAAAAAAACTAATTTCAAGACTAATACACTTACATTCCAGGTAGCCTGATGAAAATACATATACTAGTAAAAAGGAAACACATTCATACAAATGGCAGTTTAGTTTAAATGGGGAAAACAGAAGCAAGCCAGATGTGCTTTCAGGTTACATTTGTAGACATTATCAAAGAACTTCCAAAATAACTGTGGTTCTGTGGTTCTTCTAATCTGCTTCTTTGTTTTCACTTTACATTATACCTCATTTTTTTCTTTCTTAGGAAAGAATGTTTCGATATTGCTATCTCTGAGACTTTTTTTTCTTTCTCTCTCTTTTTAAATGTGAGATAACATGTTGTATGTCCATTTCTCATGGTTTATTTTTTCCTTAGAGAATTCCCAAGACTATGCACTGACAGATCTTGGTATCCAAGGGGGAGTCTACTCACAGGATTAAAGGCGAGAACCTCAATTAGACTATCTCTGATTTCTTCAGATGTTTTTTCTAATCTTTTAATATGGGATTAAAGTCAGCTAGAACCTAGCTTGCTTTTTTGTTAGCTGAGATCTTCTTTGTTGCAATGCAAGCTAGATATATTTTTGTTTGTTTGTTTCTCTAATACAAAAATAAAAAGGAAAAAAATAAAAATAAAATAAAAAGCATCTCTCTTTTTCCTTAATTTGGAGTTATTCTAGTCCAGATGACGATAATGAACTTTTGTCAGCTCTTATGTGATACTGCGTACAAAATAGCTTGATAAGCAATGTGAGGCATACACACACTTCTCAATGATCTGCAGGAAAACTCCCTCAGAGACTGATTAGCCTGTGCTTGTCACAAGTAGGGCAGATAATTATGGGGGCTTAACAGTCTATATGGTGGATCTTTTGAGAGGAGAAGGGTAGATCTAAGACTGCCTCGTGGATCAACCATAATTTTTAATATTACAGATAACATGTGTGGTTTTTTCAGTATGTCCCCGGAGCCTGGATAGTGACTCTTTCCATAGAGTGACATCATATTACTTTTTGAGAAGATAAAAATTGTTCAAATTAGATTATCCCTAATTAGTATAATCTTATGAACCATTCTGAAAAGTTTATTGCACCCATGCTGGCAGTCTCTGATTCCATATTGAGAGCTTCTTATTACAATATGTGTGCTAATCCTTAACCATGGAAATGAATACATGGTACATAAAAGTAATGTTGTTGTATTTCTTCATTTAATAAATTTCACATTCTACTCTCATTTCAAAGCTAATAGCTACTTTTATGGATTTCTGTATATTAGATAACAAAATATTTCTTTATAATTATTATTATTTTTTATTTTTAAGTTAAGAATGTGTCAGTCCAGCAGTAATTTAGATTCATTAGACTAATGTGTTTATTAAGTAGTGCTGGCAATATTGGAGTGGAGGGAGGAGCTTTAACAAATGTCAAGAAAAAAAATAACAACTGTTCTTTACCTTTATTTATGAACACAGTCACCCTGATAACACTTAGTCCTGTGTATTACAGATACTATATTACTAAGCAGAACAGTCTGTAACAGAACTACATTCTTGCCATCTCTTCTGCTTTCATTGACTACAATGGTGTTTATGGATGCTCAGCCCTCCAAAAGTAAAGATACAATTTTCCCTTCAGACAGCTGTGCGTATCCAGCAGAAGTAGTTTTTCTTGTTGAAAGAACACGTTTGTGAAGACTGAACAACCCCCCTCACAAAACCTCTTTGTGCCATTTGACACCAGCTGCATCGACCAGTAATTTTGCATGCCTTCCAGTGAAACAACTTTCATTGAGGTTTTCATACCATTTTATGAACCCATATTTCCTTTTTGTCTTCTTCCTGGGTTTTCCTCACTCTTGTCCACCACATTTCTGTGTATGACTTGGTTGGCTTGCCAGCCCACTCACTTGGGCTGTATTGCTGCAGTGCTGTACTATGACATGGCCAGAGCAAAGCAGCTGCTTGCACCTTTGCAAAATCAGAAGACTCATAGGATGTGTAACTTACCCTGGAGGCAGTCCTCTTGGAGCAGGTTAGCCTGGACTGCACAACAGGCATGAGCTTTGCTCTGCACACCTCCAGTTCAGGGAAGTACCCAATGGCATGCAGCCCTACTGTAAAAATTGCACAGCAAATTAAAGCAATAATAGCAATTTTCTACCTCAGCTTCATTTTCTGAAGGGGTTTAGGTATTCACGGCTATGGTTACTGATAACAAACATAGAGCCTCATCAGGTACATGGGCTTCTACAAACAGCCCTCAGCAACACTATGGGGAGATCCGAAGTGGATGTAAACTGAAGTCACTAAATATAACACAGTTAAGATACACTGACTTAACACCATCCAGAAGCTTATCTCTCTCCCCCTGTGTGTGCTTTTCTGTTTCTCGCTAAGGTGACACCACTCCTAAGTTTGTCAATTTTCTTTGACCTCTTCTTTGCAGACAGAGCTAACATGATACTTCGTCTGCCTCCCTCAGCTGAGGACTTAAAGGATAAAGCATTAGTTATTTGCATGGTGATATTGCTCTTTCTCTGTCTGTCTCTGAAGTTTCTTTACCACAGAAATGGCAACGGGAGTGTAAAGAGTGCTCAAAAGAGCAGAAAGATTCTCACTTATGATTATTTCTGGGTCTAATCTTGTAACAGAGGAAGGCCAGGATAATGCATTCTGTAGTGACCTGTGGATCAGTCAGCTTTACTGAGACACATTTCATTGATTTCTGACTATGAATTGCAATTGATCCTGCTACTCTTAGCTGTTCTTGCAAAGCTCACCAGTGCCACTAATCCTCTTAAAACAGCAGTCAAGAGATGCAGATAAAAGCTGGTGATTTACCTTGATTCAAATAACAGTGCTTTTAAAAAGAAGAATAGAGAGTTCATTCCCTGAATGTAAAAATGTATATTCTGCATGCTGACTGCATGTTGTGACACAGTGAAGCATATTTCAAGGCAATTAATTAAGACAATAAAAGAAAGAAAGAAACTAGTGCTAATAAAACAAACAAAAAATCTTCTATCTTTACATCTGAAAACAGCTACAATAGCAAATATAAATTATTTTGTATATAATGATTGTTCTTAGGTGAACCTGGGAGCACAGGAGGTAGCTGTTTTTATGGGTTTAACATTTTTATTTCTAGGCAAAGGAAAGTGGTTTTCAGAGAACCACAGAATACCTAAATACAACATTCTGGAATCAGGCACAGTGTATGAAGCTGTACAGCTGTATGTGGAGGAAACACTACAATCAGACAAGAAAGCATCAGAATAAAAACACCACACAAGAGCATGAAGACAACCTGGAGAAATGTGAGGAGGGGAAAAAAAATAAAAATAAAAAAAGTTCAGATTAAACCTACAAATTTGTTCTAATGGTATTTACAGATTTTTCATCATGTTCCTATGAAGATACACATAAACATGGTATGCTTTACTGAGAAGTTGAAAGAAAGATGAAGTTCTCCTGTGAGTATATTCACATGAGGTTATTATTGGAAGTACCAGACTATCAGCAATTCTCTTTCACCTCCTGAAAAAAAGTTTTCACCATCTCATAAAAAAGTAAAAAACATACTATAAAAATTTGATGCCCAAAACACATGCCACAAAAGGTAAACAGTGATGAATTACAAGCACAGTTAAAGCAGGGTTTTCTGTCCAATTTATATTCTGAAATATCTTTGCGTAGTCAAACAATATCAAGTAGCAACTGAGCTCCATGTATGGGACTATTGATTATTAAATGGGATTTAGGTCATCAAATAAATTATTTGCCTAGAATAGTTCACCTCATTCTAATCAAGAAATCACACTGATTATTTCACATCTCTTTATGTCTTGAATCAGAACTGCATTTCCTCTTTTACAGATTTGTCTTCCTCTTTGGCTCCCTTTTCTTCCCTTTGTGGCAGTGGAGGGCAGCTCTGCCACCTTCCCACCTTACAGGGCCCTTTGTCTAGGCTTGACTCCAAAGCCTCAGGTGTTTCAGGAAGGAAAAATCTTTCTTTGTGCACTACAACCAATCTGTGCTCCAGTGTCATGTGATAGGATGGACCCATTGGCCCATATTTCTTCAAATGAACTTTAGGAACTTGGAGAGGTAGAGGATTTTAAAAACTTAGGCTCTTTGATAATTGCTGGGAAGAAAAAGGATCCTCCAAATGGCAGTTCACATCTTAAATCAGATCCACTCTGCAGGTGGCAGTCGTCAACTCCTATTCCTCAGTAATTTTCCTCAGGGCAGGTGGTGTGATTTTCTCTGTGTTATTTTTTTTCTCTGTGTTAATGGGCAAAATATCTATTTAAACCAGTAAGAGAAAATAATGCATGATTATGTGCCTGTGCAGGATATTTCTGGCAATAAAAAAAAAGGTTGTTTTCAACGTACCAGGCTGATGAAACAGATATAGAAGGAAAGAGTATAAGTGTTTTAGTTACAGCTTCTGAAAAACTTTGTCCTATTTAGAACTGCCCACAGATGTAATGGATTTTGATCTTGGTTTTACAACTCAAATTTTTATCAGTCCTCAGTATTCATAGACCCAAATGAATATCTAAGGAGCCACCAGTATTCAATACCTCCAAGGGCTGTAAACTCTCTCAAGTAGAATATGAAAAACAAACAATACCCCCCATATCAACCAAACAACCAAAGAAAATGAAAAGTTCTGAAGTTTTGGACCTTTCTTTTCCTTCCAGGCTTCGTACCTCATTATGATCAAGAAAGGTTGAAGGAAGGAATTAACTGAAAACATTGGGGAGAAGTACTCCAAACTCTTTGTTACTGCACACCAAATTCTGGTTTCATAATTTCATTGTGAATATGTTATTTCCACTGAGCAACCTGAATTAACATTTCGGTAAGAGATCAACTTCTGACCAGTACTCCTTGGAAGATATTTCTGTACATCCTGATTGGCTTATGAATCAGAATTTTTATTTACAATTTTGCTTTAATTTCAGAGTTTTTTGTTGTAGCCACCACATATGGAACTGACACACACAGTCATGACACTGAGAAGTCAGTATATTTTTACTTTAACCTGTTTCAATTTTTACTTGCACCCATGTGGTTTGAACATCTAGTTTTAAAGCTTGTATTGACAATGTGTTGTTTCAGCAGCCATACTAGCCTACACTTGGAGTTAGATTTTGACAGATAAGAAACAATGTTTGCTTGGTGCTATTTTTTCCTCATGAAAAACAAAAAGAATAAGACAAATTTAGACAAAATAATACAAATTGGTTGGAAAATGTGGCTGTAGTGAAAATTTGTGAGGAAATGACAGAAGAAAAGAAAAACTGTTTAAGTGCTACTGTCAAATCTCTTCAACTAAATCTGTGTTGGGGAAAAGTAGTGTACAGTTGGACTCCAAGGTCAAATGACAGGCACTGTTTTGGATCTCCTCTGCTTAGGGATAACCCCTTTTTGAGTAGATTCCTCTCTGAGAAAGGTCAAAAGTAGAAGAGTGAGGAAGCTAACAGAAGATTTGCAAACTATCAGGGATGTGGTGCTCAAACTTTCTCCTTGGTACTGCATCCTAAGTAGTCTGTGAATAAATTTTAGTATCCCTATTTCCAGAGGACTTGACTTGAGCACACTCTTGCCCCTATCCAGATCGACTACTGGCTTTTCTGTCCATGACAGAGGTCTAGGGTAGGGCTAGCATGTGCTTAGAATTTGACCCCAAAACTGGGAGACTTCTGGCATGTATATATAACATTTAGAGACATTCTGAGGTGCACCAGTGTAATCACAATGCAATCAGTCTGATTTCCTTTGCTGAGATGGTCATAAAGACATAAAGACTTTTTTTTTTTTTTTTTTTTTTCTTAAATAAGAATTTAGCGCCTTAATAGGATCTAATTTACATGTTGCCTGAGTTTAAAATACTCCTGTTAAGTCACCAATAAAATGCCTTATAAAGTTCAAACACAATAAGGTAACAGTAGGATGCAATTGAAATCTACCCTTTGACAGACAGCTCCTGCAGTTAAAATGATCAAACTAAATGTGACTTAAATAAAGATGTGCCCACCTCAGATTTTGGAAGCACCAACATAATCTTTTAACGCATGGTGTTATATTGACTCCTGCAAGTTTAACAGAAGCAAAGCTACAAAGAGTTTATTAGCATCAAGCCAAAGAAACATCTTCTTCAGTAAGATTTTTTTCCCCACAGGTGGGAAAGCACAGCATGAGCTCAGAAAGGATAATTAAGGGCTTTACCTGGAGAAAACCACCACCTTAATTCTTGGAATGCCTCCATGGCTGGTATTGTAGTTGAACAGCAGATGGGCTCAATAGGCTGTTAAATAGGACTGGCTAGCAAACAAGCATTTGCTGTGCTTCACCATTTTATTTTCCCTTCTCATGAAATAAAATATATGCCTTTATTATATTCTGAGGAAAAAAATGAGTGAGAAGGATGCTCTCCACAAAGAAACCAACAACACAATTCTGAGAACTGTAGTAAAGTTATGGAAATGGTTTCAGAACTTCATTTTGCCCTTTCTACAGTAGGAGGTTCCAAATTTTTAGCAAATCTTTTGGCCACTGACATAAAGCATCAGGCTTGCTCATTAGATATAGGAAGATAAATAAGTCCAGCAGAAAACCTTAAGATGTTTCCTCAGAAACTGATTCAAATGACTGAGATTTTTTCTGATATGCAAACATTTTGTGCTGCTGTGTGTTGATTTTTTAACATATTTTTAACATGTCTTTTGAACATCTATATTTGAGTTGTTCCACCATAAACATAAGTCTCTATGACATAGGGATACTACCTATGTTCCAAAACTTCCTATGCAATTCATCAGAAATCATTGTCAGTGCCACAGGCATGTTAACATGAATGTCACAAGTTTTCATTTCTTCTTTAAAATGCCTCTGCTACTGCAAAAACATCCCTACTTAATACTGGGAGGTCCCTGCAGTAATAGGATGCTACAGTAATTTCTAGGCACAGGGAGGAGAGTATGGAGGTCTCACTGTATTAGATAACATTGCTCTTGTTTTTGAATTGCTTTTATTTTGTAGATGGGATATACTTCTGTCAGTATTTTAACTTTAAATATTCAATAGAAAAAAGTATTTTAAGTATCACATCTTAGAGAAAAGAATCTTATTAAAATACTTAGAAAATCTGCACAATAACTGTACCATAAAATTTTGTGTGATTACGTAACAAATCTATGGAACTACATTTACAAAGCATCTAGCATTAGAACAAAGAGACAAAGAAAAGCATATTCAAAAGCTTTTTTTTTTTTTTTTTTTTTTTTTGGTTAAATTTTAAAGCATTGCTCCTGACAAAAACAATTCTTTCTTTATTGTAACAGAAATGGATAAACTTTTATTATTTCTGTTGATCTTAAAAATGTCCATTTTAGCCCATGTTCTGACACTTAGAGAACAGCTTTTTACAACAGTTGCTTGTTGAGCTAGCACTTGTGGATGTATGGGCATACTATCTGTACATTTTATTTTGAGAACCATCTTTTGTGTTGTTGTGACCAAACAAAATGCCATATTATGTCATTATTCCAGAATGGAAGACAAAAGGATAATGGGATCCATTTTCTTTGCTATATTTCTTTAAGCACATAAAAAGTCCTATTTTAAAGATCGCAGAATACATCAAGCAGGGATGGTTTCATGGCTTGCCATGCTAAATCTCATTCAGCCAACACTTCAGCTAAGTCTCCCAATTTATGGTTGTCTCACAGGTTCATAGCCAAAGGCAGAGTGGGTTTTCTTGAAGTTTTGCATTTGCCTTTGGGCTGCAACATGAACTCAGCTGTCTCTTATAGCAAGATAGTTGAAATAAAACAGTCTGTTTCAACAATATTCATCTTGCATTATTATTATTGTCATTATCATCATCATTTGTAAAAGGATTTTTTATTTCAAGACTGTCTGTGAGCTATCACAGAATGCCTTGTACAATTATAAATTGTTCAAAAGAGCTCACGTTCAAAGTGTAAAATGAGAGACAACAGGTGGAAGAAGCCATCAGCTGGAAGGGAGCATAAGGGAACAATGAAGCAATTACGAACAGTTGAAGAAGCAGCAGTCAGAGAACACCAGCTGCTTAACTATTGTGGGAGCTCTAATTACAATTCTTCTTAGGAGAGTGAATTACTCTTGGAGCGCTCTGCCCAGAACCCTCCCTTAGGAAGGAATGCGTGATTTTGTGAATAAGGAAAACACATCAGGGAGGAGTGCAAGGTCTCTGTCCTCCTTTCTCAGCAAAGCGGAGCAAGCCAAGCTCTTTACATATTCAGAGCAATACAGCATTCATTGCAATAGAGATCCTTGAGCTGTTAACATGTGGATCTCTAAGATCAACTGTGTTATTTCAATATAGATATTGAGCTATTAAGATAGATCATGTCAAAAATCTTAGTGTTAATGGCTCCATACTATGCATTGACATGATCCATCTTAATGGCTTCTTTCCTTCACAGCTGCTACGATGTACTATGTCAAAGCATAATATTGAGCCTTTCATTTGATGTGCTACATCATATCAAGCCTTCTTTTGGAGTCATTCAAATGTATAATGTCAGTGCATAATATGGAGTTCATAAGTGGATCTTTGACAAGAGGTATCATGTCAATGCACGATAATGACTGTTATGACACCAAGCAATGTTTAGTAAGAATGAAAAAGTTACTGCGTGTAGGAGCAGTAAATTAAATTCAAAAGGTTTGGATTTTGTTTTGTATCTAATCACAATGTATAGAGAATGAATTCAAGCCAAACATGCACTAGCATGGAAAGATCTTGCATACTAATGGAACATATTTCTCCTCTTTATGAAGCTGTAACCTGTCTGAATACACGTGTATTATTTTAAGCAAGGCTAAAAGGAGTATGAACAGCCTATTCCTGTGTGCACAGCTCAGAAAAGGCAATGTGACATTTCCATGGGTCATTGCTAAGCCATTTTTTTCCCCTCAAAACTTGCTTTTTTTTGTTTGTTTGTTTGTTTGTTGAAATAAAAACTGCAGTGTGCCACTTTTGACATTGCATCTGATACTTTGCTTCCATCAAGAGTGTCTTCCAAAATGCACAAAGAGAAATTACATGGAAAATTTGGTTGAAATAACTGTTGTCTTTTATGGAACTGAGAAGACTTTTAGTCTACTATTTTAATCTCACATTCATTATGAGTACTAAAACCATGAAGTCTTGTTTCATCTTGTACTTCCTCAGTGTATATTTGCACAGATGCATGTAGCTGCACATATAAAGCAATGTTCTAATAGCAGAGGTCAAGATCATTCTGTGATTCTGGTATGAGGAGATTTCCTTTTCCAGGATTTCAGCATTTGCAACAAAGAATAGTGAATTGCTCACATGCGGTGCAACAGGTTTGCCTGAAAAAATGAACAAACAGCAGTGGGAGGCAGGGTACCCTCAGAAATAGAACTGGCAATTTTTTTCTTGTGTGTATGCTACCATAAAGAGTTCAGAACAACCATGAATTGTCAGCCTAGAACAAGATGAGAAAAATCCTCTTCTTTGACCTTCTCTTCCCTTATCAGCCTAAACAAAATTTTACCAGAGTAAAACAGAGAAGGGAAAAGAATAGCATTTATGAAATCACTTATAGAAAGAAAGAGAGAGGAAAGCACACATTTTATATCTGAATGCTTATGTTTTGAAGAACCTGAGATAACTGCCCAGTTCTGAGGTGGCATTTGCTATTATCCCTACTGTCAATCAGGTGAAAGGCCACATCTGTCCTTTTCTAGGTGGGAGAAAATATATGCCCTCCCATTCCTCCATCAAATCATTAGACTGTAACACTTTTTTTTTTTTTTTTTTTTTCCTCCACTTTTTCACTCAGATTATCTCAACAGAACTAGATGGGGTTGGACCTATCTGTACTGTCATCTTCCTAACTGAAACCAATGAAAAATAGTAGTCTTGCATGAGAGCTTCATCCATGTGTAATGTATACATCAGTAGGAAATGAGCAACTGAAGAAAAAAGTAACCCAATGAAGGTCTATACATACATGGTGGGTTTCATCTGTCCTAGTTCAGGTATTACACATATATATCTGAACTACTGTCCAAGTATAGTCAAGGGAGAATAAGGAGAGTAAGGAGTATCTCAAGATAACAATTAATTCTGGGATAGATGATTTAGGTCATAGAAATTGTACCTTGCTTGTGTTTCTTTCCCTCCCATTTCTTTCCTCTAAAGGGAACCCACTATGACTAGTTCCATCAAAGATTCACATTTAAATATTAAGACATCCGGAGACCAACCCAGTTGCTTGATATTTGTAGTTAGTTATAAATCTGAAAGAAATACTAAGCTTTTTCTTTTGATTTAATCTCTGACTCCAGTAGGGTGAATCCTAAATATTAGGTCATATCTGCCATCTCTATGTGGCTGTCTCTGACACTCAGAAACTTCTCCAGTGGCACTACATTCACATTTAAGCAACTGAATCAAGTTCCTGAATTCTCGTAAGATGCGTGTGCTACCTAACCTCACCATTATGATTCATATGAACACGTACCTTTTAATATATTCAGTGTCTAAGGAATGTGCTCTTATTTGCACACCATAACTTTTTTCTCAGTTAGTGGGAAAGTAAGCTTTCTGTTAATGTCACTGGCCACTGAAGTTGAATTAATATCTACAATTATTAAAATCAAAATAATTTACCTTGATTCTTTTACCTTTATACATGACAGGGTACCCTACAGCATATGAAATGGCACTAGACACCTACTTGTGTGGCATGGGCAACTAAATGTAACCCTAGGGGTCCAAATGTAATCACAAGCAGCTTGAAATGCCCTTTATACTCTCCACTGACATCGGGTTCAATTACCAAAACAATCGTCACCTATAATCAGGTTTCAGGGACTAAAAATATGTACCTGTACCAGCCATCTCCCTGAAAGCTCACTAAACTCCTACCTAAACATTGCCCATATGTAATGAATCAAGAAGTCAATGTACATGAAGATTCTACAGCATATCACAGTGATAGTGCATGGTAATACATAGTGGAAAAATTAGGTTCATAAACCATTACACAACACTGAAAAAAAACAAAGTAGTTAGCATCTCCTTTTAGCCGGTAATAGTCATTTATACATTCAAATGGTTAGTCATGATTAAGAATTTTAAAATAGCCAAAAAAATATGTATATGCAAATGAGATTGTCTTTAAAATAATCAGTCAGGAAGATAATATTACCTGTTAATCCACATATCTAAGAATATTGCTTTCATTTGTTTATAATTTTGAATGCCTTAACATGGCTTTACACTGATTTATTTTGACAGCAAAATAATTGGAACATTTAAATATTTATCCAAAACGTGTAAATATGGGTAAATCTTCAGATTTTTTATTTAAGCTTTGAGAAGGTATTTCTTAAATGTTGGAGAACAGTCACCTGAAAATTTGCAAAATGCTCCTACATAGACACATGAAAAATTAATTCCTTTTTATGTAGTTTGTATCATTGCAATACAAAATACAGGACCACCTAGAAGATGTCCAAAAACTCAGGTGTTTGTTTCTGATGAGGAAATGACATACCAGTATAGTTGAAACTGAAAGAATGCATCTGGAAGGAAAGTTCTTGTACAAAGAGCAGATAAAAGCAAAAGGAACAAACTGAAAAAAAAAAAAAAAAAAAAAAAAAAAAAAAAAAACATGCCTGCTGCAGGCTATGGTGCCACTCTGCTCGAGTTCAGTGGCACAGGGCCAACAGCATAAAGCTTCAGCAGCTAGACAAGAGCAGTTAATAATCAAAAACAGTGCATAGGAAGGACAGGAAGGGAAACATCCCATATGACATTGGTTTCATGTATAGCTAATAAATTAATTAAGGGTTTTAGGACAGATATTAGCAATATTTGGCAATATATAAACAACAATGCTATTTTTAACCTATGCTGTACATTATTCATTTCAAAGATATCTAAGAGATTTTATCAGATTTTCTACTCAGGACGTATTTAAAATATGAATTAAAAGGACCCTAATTCTATTCAAAAAGTCCGTCTGTTGCTAACAAACTCTCCCAGGAGGTTGCGTAGCAACCTTTATCACTGAACACATGTGGTCAGCCTCCCTGGAATGCCTTTGTTTGGCATCTGAGAGGATGGCTCTTGATAGAAAACCAGTAGGAATTCTTTTTTTGGCTAGAGTTTTGCCTGACAAGTGCTAAGATAGCTATCTAGTGTAGAGGTTTCTTACATATACATGTTTAAATGTACTTCCTTATGAATGTCCCAAATTCCTGGGTCTTTGGGAAAGATCTAATTTTTGGTTTTTTGTTTTTTTAATTGGCTTCTGGCTTTCAGATGTTACATCAAGAAGGGAATTTATTTGTGGCAAGAGGAAGTCCCAGTGCTTAAGACACTACAAAAACAAACAAACAAACAAACAAACAAAAAACAACAACAAAAAAAAAATGAAACAAAAAACATGAACAACTTCACTGTGGTATTATATTCACTTTATTGTCATTTTTGAAATGTGTATTAATATAAAAAGTGTGAGTACACAGACAGTACAAGTTTATTTTAAGAAATACGCCAATGTGACAATCTGTACCACAACAGAACATATTTTTCAAATTCAATTCAGTGAAAGGTGGAGAAAGTTTAGGGTGATATATCCCAAGAAAAATAGCTGCTCAGTAAAATATCACTGCTGAGTATTTTTTAATTTTCATTGATAATAGAATTAGTATCTTTGTATACAGTTTTGTGGAAAGAGATACATCAAAAACTCTATGCCCACATTGCATCTTCTATCACAATCTATGTAGTTTGTGATAGACATAGTACATATTTTGTTACTCATTGTCTTGAGAGAAGAACCAGAGATTTAGGAAGACACTTAATTAAGAGGTGGCATAATTTAATGCACAGAAAAGACAGACATTGTGATGAATGAAGTAAATGATCATACCTCAAGATTAGCATTTATAGAGTATTAAAGTGAATGCAATAACATTTGAAAGACAATTAAGAGGGAAGTGGATTTTGCAAGATATTGAAGACAAGAAGAGACAGTATGAATTCAGTGTAATAAATATGTTCTTTTTTGTTGTTGTTGTTAGAGTTGATGAAAAATTCTCCAAAATACCTTTTCCCATTTAATAAATAAATAAATGTATTCTGTATCTTACCTACAGAAATATGTTTGTTGATAGTATTTCTCATTCAATTGAACAGTGTCATATTTGACTTTCTTTATAAAGTAGCTATTACAAAAATTTCTGTGCATTTGCCTTTCATTGTCCATTTTTATAATTTCCATTCTGCTTCTTACATACGTAGGAAACAAACAAACAAACAAACAAACAAACAAAAACATGGCTATGGTATTGACTCCTAATCAAAATCATTAATGCTTTTGTTATCCTGCAGTACAAGCAGAATTATTCCTTGAGGGTATGATAGAGCAAGTAACAAAGAAACAAAAACAGTAGTGAAAAATTCTGACAGATAACCCATTTCTATTTTGGGTATTTATTTCCAAAACATAAAACATTAGAACTTTCCTGGACCTTCTCATATATATAGCCATATATATATATATATATATATATATAATATATTACATAACTTCAACAGTAAATAGGTTCTTAAACATTTTCAGCTTCCATATATGCTGAGTCTTCAACAAGGACATAGTTTTAAAAATAAATTTGGAGACCAGAGTCAACTTATGTCCAACTTCAGCCACTTTGCTTAGGAAAACAAAAGATCAAAATGACATTGACTATCTGCTATGAAGAAAATCAACTCTATCCCAGCAGAAAACAGGACACTAATCTTTAAATATTCAGTTATCAGATCAATTTCAAGTACTTATTTCAGACAGAACCTAGGTACAAAAGCTGGCATTTAAGTATTAGCATTTTTTTTTCCTCAGAAATAAAAGTCAGGGAAAGTTTTTCAAAGAAAATGGTGAGATTTGTAGTTATGGGATATGTGCATATCCACTTACAGCATTCCATGATTAAATAAATGTCTAAATAATATTGAGTCAAAATTACTGGGAGATGATTACATAAAATAAATGTGACATAAAGAGAAGTCTTGTGTGACAGTCTCTTTGAAAACTATTGCCATTTGGACAAACCTATCATTGGTTTAATTTAAGGATTTATTTTAAAATTCAGAAAGTTTTGTGTCAAAGTCTAGATGAGTCTCTTTTAATTACCATTTCTCAGAGTGTATCACCTTTCATGAAAGATCAGATGAAGCAGATATTAATTTCTAGCTTCCTTTGGATTCTGTTTTTGACATATATATTTGATTTGCAGGTCCATTAACTAAATGTCTCTGGACTAATCTTTGCCTTATTTGGCATATTAAGCACACAGCCAAGTGTAAGTCAAAATGCTTGAAGGCATTTTGGTTTGGAAAAGGAAAATAATAATATTCTTAAAAAGTACAGTGTTAAAATCTGGAAACACATTTCTCAAAAAAAAAGTCATTATATTTTCACATATTCAGAGAAATTTCCTATGCAGGCAACCTCAGTTTAAGATGAGTCTGAGTAGTTATATGAACTCTGTTATATACATTCATACTTTCTTACATTTATTGAAACTTTTGAAGTGGTGCTATTACACTACCCCAACTTACTCTGATACTATATTTGTATGTTAGCAAACAAGATGAAGCAGATTTGTCACAGTTTAGTTAAACATATTTTGCCATTATTTTCAAAAAGAGAAAAAATGATATGCACAACCAAGGGGAAACATGCTGGGAATTATGATACTTTGTTGTTTACAAAGGTGGAACCCATTCTGCATGATGCTTATTCAGATGTTACTGTGAACAACTGTGTGAGTGATGCCATGTACACCAAGATCTTCTGTGGCACAGCAATGCATTCACCTGCATTCACCTGCTACGCTTTGAAAAATGGATGGCAGAGATGAAGTCTTGTATGACAGTTTGAATGTATTCTCACCCTGGAGGTTGTTTGGAAAATGCATGATAGTGAAATTCAAAGGTGAAATATTTGCTGTTTAGAAATAATTCAGGGTTCCAGCAATAAAACACATCTGTATTTGGGATGATCTATCTATATTTGAAGAGGGGAAAGTGGTGCCTTTAGAGGGAGGCAAATAATCCCATTCTCTATTCAGTAAAGAGATCTCTCAAGTTTCTCAGTGATATTAGTGATACTGATTCATTGAGGCCTTTCAATTCTTAAAGGGTTCCTATAAAAAGGATGGAAAGGGACTCTTTACTTGCGTAGATAATGATAGTAAAAGGGGGAATGGTTTTAAACTGAAAGAGGGGAGATTTAGATTGGATGTTAGGAAGAAATTTTTTACTCAGAGGGTGGTGAAGCATTGCAACAGGTTGCCCAGAGAAGTTATGGATGCCCCATCCCTGGAGGTGTTCACGGCCTGGCTGGATGGGGCCCTGGCAAACCTGATCTAGTGGGTGGCATCTCTACCTATGGCAGGGGGGTTGGAACTAGATGATCTTTAAGGTCCCTTCCAACCCAAAACATTCTATGATTCTATGATTCTATGATACTTTACAAAGAGAGCAAAGAATTGAAGGAACATCAATTGGTAACTAACATGTAACACATTTCAAATTCCATCTTCATATATTTAACTTTACAAGTAATATCTTACAGACCATTATTATGAGAACATACTCTATTCTAGCCAATGTTTCCTTTCAATGTAAAGATTTCCAACTGCATTCACCTGGCCTCATTTCAGGTATTTAAGAATGTGGAGTCCCATCTGTCAGGTAACCGGGCTCCTTGTCCTGCCCATACAGAATTGTACCTAACAGGGGCAATTCAACTCACCTAAAAATGTACATAAATCTTGTTTTAAAGCACACAGGATGAAATACAGCTTCAGATTCCCAGTTAACACACCCAAATTTAAATATCTCCATCTACTTGATTACTTATAAGTTCAGTGTCTAAGCTCTCTTGATAGTTAATGGAGTTCTGTGGTGGTACTGAAATTCTTAACCATATGCATGTTGTAAAAACTGGGATGCTCTGGGGTATCTAAGATAACAGTGGCTCCATCTGGGGTATGTTAGGTTACCTCCATGATATTAGACTCCTATTTCTAAACAATTTAATTGAACCATTAGCAATGGGTCAGCTAAAAGACTCGAAAGGTATGCAAGACTGTCACCTAGATCTCACCAATGATAAGGGGTAGCCATTTAGATCATATGTTAGCACCCAATAAAGACACCTAAATTTGGGTGTCTGAATCCTACTCTTAAATTTAAGAAAGATAAATCTGGGCTTCAAAAATGACCTTTAAATCAGTCAGAACACTTCCAAAATTGTATTCAGCCTGTACTATAGCTGAATATGATTTATCAGCCTGGTGGTACTTGAGTTATTGGGGTAGCATCTTAGCACCATTATTTTTGGTTCTACAGAGCATGCATTTGCCCTCAAGCTCCTTCTGGTGAAAGCCTCTTATAAGACCCATACCATGTCAGTCAGCTTGTGTGGCTTTCTAGAATGCCCTATACCATTCCAACTGGCACTAGATGCTTATGTTTGTGCACATTAACCATAGCAGAAACTTACATGTTTAGCTCAGAGCAGACACATGGTCACTGGTCTTCAACTGGAAAGATATCTGTCTAACATTTCACTTTTTATCTATCTATCTATAGAAATTGCAACAGACTCCATTCAAATCCTTCCAGCTAATCTCCTGTTATTAGATCCTGTACATTCTAAGTAGATAACTAAATCTATCACTGCTGAGTTGAATGGACCTACTTGTATTATTAAATTTATGTACAACATTGAATATCTTTTTGTGTTGTTGTTCTATCAGAGCATGAAACCTAAGAATCTGCCAGGTTTAGAAGCAAAAGTCACAGGTTGATTCCAAGTAATTAATATTTCTTTCTAATCTAGTTCACTGGATTAATGTGTTCTCACCTCAGGATGTGGACATGAAACTGAACAAATCTTTTGCAGACATCCTATGACATTGAATGGAAATGCTGTAGAGGTCAATAAGTAAACTTGAAATTAATGAATTTGTTTTATCAATTCTAATTGTATCATATTTTTAATTGTCCTGAAAATAACACTGTTTGCAAAAAATCAGAACATTTTCTCCTTCATAAACATGAAACAGCCATACTAACCAGCAGATTTAGAAGTAGATTTCTAATTGTGTAATATGGTGGCATACTCTTATTACCTCACTGTATTATGACACCTAACTTCACCAAAGTGTATTTCAATCCACTCAGTGCCTTAGGGTATGGGACATATATTCTAGAAAGAGGTATTTGCATGATTCCACGAGTGCATATCAAAGTTCTGACAGTGCACTGAAAATAATTAAAATGCATTTGAAAGGTCTGGCCCTGGGCATTAGCTCAATTTTTATAACATGCATCTTGATGTAATATACAAAACCTCTGGTTTTCCAGACCAGCCTATTGGAAGGATAGTGAGAAAAGTGAGCAAAATAAATTATTTTCCTGGATTTTTTAGGTGCAGTAATTAGATATATATATATATATATATATTTTTAATAAGCAGATATTTTACAAAATCAGTGGCCTGTATGATAAATATTCAATCATAATAATTCCTTAATTTGTTTGAGACAAATATTTTAATCTTCAGCTGAATGGCTACAACCCATGAAATGTCTTAAACTAAAGAAATATAAACAAAAGCTTTAAACTATAGAAATATAAGATCACTCTTATATTTGGTGTGGCTGTGGTAGGATTCTGTTGCAATATTTTGGTCCAGTAAGCATGCACAGTAAGTGTTTTTTTTCCTTGCCATTTTGATTAGTAACAATAATTTTCATTTACTGAAATATCAACTGTATTATAGTCACTGTAATTTTGTGACTGTTCTTCTGTAAGAACAGTAGGTTTTATATTCAGCTCTAATTACCAGTACTACTCATTCTCATTCCTTTTTTGCACATCTGCCACTGAATTTATGTGTTATTGTTGTCTTTTTCCTCTCTCAACACTCACTTTTTTTTTTTTTTTTTTTGTACACCCCCAAAAAAAAGCAATTAATATTGTATTATGGTGTTTTTTCCTGGAGAGAAATGTGCCTGCAAATGTGCCTATTGACTGCTTCACTTTCAATCAAGTTATCTTATAAAAAATTATGTGTGAGTACTTGTGCATTCATTATAGCTGACCTGCTGGGATATCAGCAATGTGCTAATGCAGGATTTTTGCTTATTTTAAGCTCTGTAACATATTTTGTTTATATTATTGATAATAACTAGGATTCAGCTGGCATTGTTCCAAGGGAAGCACACTGACATAAGTTTATTTTATTTCTCAGAACATATGCCATGGTTTTTTTATACTCTTGCTTCAGTACAATTTCAGCAGATCATTGTATCACATATATAGAATTTGTGAGTCTGAAAAGATTAGGATAAGAGTAAAATTCCCAATGTCTCCTCATTCAATTACTGCTTATTGTTATTATATTCTGTTTGCCTGTGTGAATTCTTGGTACCATACTGAGACAGAGAAGACCATTTAATACATGCAACTAATTTCTGAAGTGCAGAAAAATTTAAAAACAAATATGAAGAGATTTGGTGCTGTGTAAGGGGTAGCATATTGTGTGGAAGATAATTTTGTTTGGGCATTAACCAGATAAGTCCATACCCTGTGGGTTCATGTCTTACTGAGCGTATCAGTGACTGACGCACCTGCCTCCCAGTAGCACTTATCTTGAAGGTGATGTATTCTCATCTCCTTCTTCATAGCTCTGAAAATGAACCCCTCAGTTCAATGGGATCAGATGGTAATAAATTCACATAATTATATACTTGTTAAGGAGGTTAAGGTTATTTTGTTTGGATAACGTGACTATAATTTATTTTATCTGTAAGGTTTGAGGTTAAACAATATTAATGGTTAGTTAATGGCCTAATGAGTTAGCTACAAGCCATTTAGGCATGCAATGAACCTTTGCTTTTCAGTCACTCCCCTAATGAAAGATCTATATGAGCGCCTGTCTACTGTCACAATAGAGATAGCAGGAAAGTCACCTAATCAATTGTGATGGTAAATCAATTGATCTGTAACCCTGTTTTCATATAGTGAAAAAGATACAGAGGAAACATTTTACTGATCCCTTATTTCCAGCTGAATATCTATAAATAAAAAAGACAGTTCCCTATTTGAAAATATTCCCTTTATTACTATGATTCAAAAGCAGGGAGAATCTGATTGATGTCCTATTTTATAGATGTGTCGGTTACTTTTGTCATTTCCAGGAGATTTAAAGTTCTTAGAAATTAAATATATGATGCAGAACATCAGAGAGGCTTGCTCTTCACTGTCATGTGTAAGGTTAAGGATTAAGATAAAGCTGATGTGTGCTCTACTTCTATCTCTGAACAGCATCCAAAAAATGCACTGGGATGATTTAGAAAGAAGTTCAGAAATACAATTTATAAAGAAAAAGTCTTTGAAGCTTCATTTAAATAGAAACTGAATTAAAGAATGTTTTAGAGCAGCAGTCTATGTTATAGTTGCTGTTTTGATATCCAGATTTCATGCTATCTTGTAGGATTCATTACATATTTTTTCCTTCTCTGAAGTGTTCTTAGAACCCAGATTCTTTTTTTCCTTATAATCACAAACCACCAGAAACACCAAACATCATGAAGACCCTGTTAAACCTATGCATCCATTCTTCCTTACCACCTAATAAGATTTCATGGCTTTTTTAAAACTAACTTATTGTTTTTATCACTATTTTCCTAAGCTGAGATATGCTGAAAAAGACAGCTTTTCAGAAATGTTGATCACCCTACCCCTTCCTATTAAGAAAAATTAGAGATCTTTATTTAACGCACCTCAGAAAGGGCACGGAATGGATACTTAAGCAATGTTTTAAAATTTAAGCCTATCATCTGCTAAGCAGTTCAGTTCTGGGATTTCTGATTGCATGGTTGATATGAAGCAGTGTATTTCTACTGCTTTCTGACAACATGGTAGGTGCTGTCACTCTTTTTTGCTTGAGTGTCAAGGTGTCTTAAACATGAAAGGTTGTCTATGATCCCATACTGAAAATATCCAAAAAGAAGGAAATCAAACTGAGATTCCCTTTCCTAGAAGCCATGAAACCTCACATTTTAAATAGCTGATATTTGATAGGGAGTGGTTATGTGCACCACAGATGGGCAAATGATATATACAGAATATACAGAATAGAGCAAAATGATGGTGTGAGTTTGTAACCTGAGGCAATGTCTGTGCTACAGAAGGTGCCTGGAACTGGCCAGCTGATACAGAGCTGCTTTGGTGCATGTACATAAAACAAAACAAAACAACAACAACAAAAAAACATTTGGCACACAAAGCGGTGTGGTTGTGCTCAACCTGTCTACTAGGAAAGGTCCCAGATCCACACTATTTGTCAAAGTGGAATTATTTGGGGAAAATGCTAAGTGGCCTAGGTGAAAACAATTCTGGAGACATTTAACAGTACGGATGATCAAGTTTAGCACCCAAGAGTGTTTCTCGACACTGTTTAATTTGCTGGAATAGGCATAGCCTGAATACCTAAAATCAGACACTAGATGATCATGTATTTGCTTGCCTTCACACTGCTTTTATAAATGTATTCAATAGTCAGATATTCAGCTTTCAAAGGATTGCACATAATCCAAAAATAATCCTCTTTCCAGATGTCTGGACATGCCAAACCATATTGTTCTCATCTGCAAATGAATATCTTAAGTGACTATATAATTCACTGGCAAGCCACAATGACTGATCCCGCACACAATGTCCACAATGACTGATACTGCAGAACAAGCAGCCTAGAGTTCTGACACCTCATCCAAAGGCCTGTTATGTCATTTCCCTATCTCCTCTATTTCAAAATGTGACATGCTGATATTCAGCAATCCCTCTGATAACGATAGATGTGGTATCATCACTTAAATGACTAGAAGACAGATTTAGATACTCAAAAACAAATCCAAGTTTGTTGTTGTAGCAGAGATGGTTCAATATAAATTATTCTGATTATTTATTTGCTTGTCAGTTGAACTTTCTACAACCTGCAGACATGAGCATCAGCTTGGTTGATCAGCATCAGAAAGCCAACTACTTCACCCACAGAACTTTCCTTTCCTTTCCTTTCCTTTCCTTTCCTTTCCTTTCCTTTCCTTTCCTTTCCTTTCCTTTCCTTTCCTTTCCTTTCCTTTCCTTTCCTTTCCTTTCCTTTCCTTTCCTTTCCTTTCCTTTCCTTTCCTTCCCTTCCCTTTCCTTCCCTT
>NC_048893.1:159968351-159983754 GCF_011077185.1 Oxyura jamaicensis
TTCCTTCCCTTTCCTTCCCTTTCCTTCCCTTTCCTTTCCTTCCCTTTCCTTTTTTCCTTCCCTTCCCTTTCCCTTCCCTTTCCCTAAAAGTTCTTCTACTGTTCTGCTGAGGCTTAAAAAATTATGTCAGACTATTTGGTGTAACACCCAGCACAGCATACCTCAATATTTATACTTCCTTTTCCTTGTGTCTTAAAAAGGCCTTTAGCTGTTTTCCATATGGTCTTATCTCCCACATAGGATACATTTGAATAGTATGATAAATTATATTCACTGATATATCATGGAAAATGTTTCTTCATGAATGAAAGGGGCACTTTTTAGTCAAGGAAAACACAGGTGCACATAATCTTTGTACCTTCAAAAGCATCTTCTTCTTACTGATATTAAAGAACTTGGAAACAACTGCTTCACTCCATGTCTGTATTTTAGCTGTAAGTGCAGGCTGCAGGGTTACACACTTAGTCTCCATTATGAGCTTAGGTAAAGCACTTAAGGTCAAATCTGAGCTCAAGACTCGGTTACCTGATCAGAGTTATTCTATTGCATTTTAGTCATCCTAAGATTCCAAGACATAGGTTCCATAGCTGGATCAAGCCACAGAACTACAGAGATCTGCAGTGTCTCCTAGCTACATATGATAGATATATAGGATTAGATATCTACATATCAGTACCCATGTGTGTCAACTGTCAAGGCTTCCACATAATGAATGAAGATCAGAGTGTACACCAGGTGCCTAGCATTGCCATTTGAGATGATCTGCAACTCCAGAAGGTATAGGTTTCTTCCCATGGGCCAGATCTTTCAGACCTTTCTGAAGTCTTGGACTATAAGTATGCAACTGAATAAAGTGTAATGATTTTAATTATTAAAAAAAAAAAAAAAAAAAAAAAAAAAAAGCAATAAGAGCAGAAATAAAATATGAAATAAACATATAATGTTACTTTAGACACCATATGATCATGACACTTCATGCTCCAGTTAGCTACCAGCTGCTGGTCCAAAAGGATGCAGGACTCCCATGGGTCATATGTCATGTCACTAAACCCCATACATCTCCCCTAGAATTTTCAAATGGTCCTAGAAGCCATGCATAGGTAAGTAACTCAAGCCATTAATTTCTGCATCTGAAGTAGTCATTTAGGGTTCCCTTATGTTCAATAGAAAGATAAACTCACTTGTATAGAGGGTATGGTTGTAATGTCATGGCTAAAGTAAACCATTCCTAATGATCCCTAAAAGGTGTACTTCTCTCCACTGGTTACAACGGCAGTACAGGTTGGGTACATCAAATGTAGACACCTTCAGTGTTAAAAGGGAGGACTTCTACCCAAGATGCTTGTGTTTATCTGCGCTCCAGCTCAGGAATCTCTAAATGGCCAGTGAAGATAAAGATGGAGTTTTGACAGAAAATTCATTGAAATGTTAATAAGACCTTGATTTTCTTAACTACTAAGACAGCAGAAACTTCCTGGGACATAACAGCATTTAAAATACCAAAGAAAAGCTTCTGTGACAAAAATATTAACAATAATTAAATAACTTTTGACCTGATATACTCCAGAGTTTTCTCACCTTCTGTTATGTACTTGTTCCTTATTTGTTCAAAATAGCATTTTTACTTGAAGAATGCTCAAAATCCAGAAGCTTCATGGAAAGCAGAAGCACTTGAAAAAACAATAGGGCCATTGTGAGTCACTAGACTCTGATCTTTTTTGAGAATTTGCTCCATTCAGATAAATTTACATGCATTGATACCAAATAAATTACATCAGCTGGGGAAGATGATCACAGTTTTGTGAACACAAAAATGACCTTAAGTTCTGGGGAAAAAAAAATAGTCTATCTTTTCAGTACCTCAAATTTCTATCAAATCAAAAATGGAAGAACAGAAAGAATAAGCATTCAGTATAAAATAACTGCATTATTATTAATTGTCATAGAAAGCATATAATGAGCATGAAGAACTATGAAGAGATTTGGGTGCATAAACATTAATTTTAGGACATTCACCTCTGAATCACAGAATGGTAAAGGTTGGAAGGGACCTCTGGAGGTCATCTGGTTTAACACCCCTATTCAGTCAGGAACACCTAGAGCAGGTTGCCCAAGACTGTGTTCAAATGATTTTTGAAGGTTTCCAAGGAGGGAGACTCCACAACCTCTCCAGCCAGCCTGTTACAGTGCTCCATCACCTGTGTAATGAAAAAGATCTTCCTGATGTTTAGAGGGAACCTAATTTACTTCAGTTTGTGCCCATTGTCTTTTGTGCTAGCATGGAAATAACATGGCTCTGTTGTCTTTGCACTCTCCCTTCAGGTGTTTATACACTTTGATAAGATCCCTGCTGAGCCTTTTTCTTCTCCAGGCTGAACAGTCTCAACTCTCTCAGCCTCTCCTCATGGGACAGGTGTTCTAGATCCCTGATCATCTTGGTGGTCCTCTGTTGGACTCTTTCCAGTATGTTCATGTCTTGCACTGGAGGGCCCAGAACTGGACAAAGTACACATGTGGCTTCGCCAATGCTAGGTAGAGGGGAAGGATCACTTGTCTTGACTTGCTAGTGAAGCCAAGAATGTGGCAAGGGCACATTGCTGACTCATGTTAAACTTTGTGTCTACCAAGACTGGTAAGTCCTTTTCTGCAGAGCTGCTTTCCAGCTGAGTGGCCCCCAACATGTACTAGTGCCTGGGGTTGATCCTCTGCAGGTGCAGGACTCTTCTATTTGTTGAACTTCATGAGGGTTTTGTTAGTCCACTTCTCAAGCCTTCCAAGGTCCCTGTGGATGGTTGCACAGCCCTCTGGAGAATCAGCTACTCTCCCCAGTTTTGTGTCATCCACAAATTTACTGAGGGTGCTCTGTATACCAACATCCAGATTGCTTATAAAGATGTTAAACAAGACTGGACCCAATATGAATGCCTGGGGTACACATTTAACTTCTGACATACTTCTGTGGGAAACTGATGCTGAAGAACCTTTGATGTGTCTCAGTTACAATGATTCTCTTCATAGTATTCCACGTTTGAGCTAACATATAAAATCATGTGGGCCTCACAGTGGTCTTTATATTACATGGAAGACTCTGCAGCTATAGGCACAGCCCACAGAAAACAGTATGATAGTATCCCCTTCCTTTTAAACAGATGTACATAATTTAAGGGCCAGTCACTTTTTTGATGACTATTCCAATAGGTCATCAGTTTCCACATATAAATCCTTCTGCCTTACAAATGCCGTAATTGGATATTAGACAATTTTAAATTGATGTTTAATGTTCTTTAGACATTTCAGTTAGTTAGACTAGTATGTGCATTAAAAAGCTGTGTACTTGGCTATCAAAAATTACCTTAAAGGAGGAAACAGCAAAGTGGGGATCAGTCTTTTCTCCCAAGCACTAAGTGATAGGGCAAAAGTAAATCTTAAGTTGTGCCAGGGGGGGTTTAGGTTGGATATTACAAAAAAAATATTCACTGAAATGGTTGTGAAGTAGTGGAACAGGATGCCCAGGGAGGTAGTTGAGTGACCATCCCTGGAGGTCTTCAAAAAAGCATATAGATATAGAGCTCAGTGACATGGTTTGATGGTGGACTTGGCAGGGCTTGGTTAAAGATTGGACCAGGTGAACTTAGAGGTCTTTTCCAACCTAAATGTTTCTATGATTCTATGAAATATATCATTCTATATATTGTGATAAGATCAAATACCTTATGAATATTCAGTCTACTATCACATCAAATGTACAGTGTTTCTCAAGAAAACCTATTTTTGAAACTGATAAAACAATTACCAGTGAAAAATGAATGGTCCAAGTACGTAGAAATTACTTTCTTTGTCCTCTCAACTCTTACATTGATAGCAGGTAGAAGAAAATGACATCCCATTGTTCACTCCAAATTCAGTTATAATCAGTTACATAGTGTTAATCTGTATGAATATAGATAGTTTTCTTTCATGGTAATACACTGTGAAAAATGAAAAAATTATCCCTCAGAGAGTTAGCCAAAATAATCTTAAACCATAATTATTTAATTATTAGTAGTTTTTCTTGACATTTAATGATTCTAGGAATTAAAAGGTTTTGTTTTGTTTTGTTTTGTTTTTAAGCCAGTAAACTTGGCCAAGGAATTTTCAAGCCAATTAATTTATTCATCCTATTCATCTAAGACTAGACTTGGCTACCTCACCAACTTTGTTGATATAAGTGTAGTTTAAAAAACTAATGCAGTTATTCCCTCTCATGGATCTCTCCTTCACCTTTTTATCCCCCCAGTACTCCACTTCATCCTTTAGTTTTTGAGGAAAGGGCAATGACATGTAAGAAGAAATAGTACCTCATCTGTTATTGATGAAGAAGCAGTACGTAAAGATAACCTGTGATCTCCCAGAAGACCACACTGCAGTCAGACGGCACTCTCTGATTTGTATTCTCATTTTGTAGTTATCCTCAAGGAGTCAGGTCTTCATCTCACACAGCAAAGTTCTTCAAATTTTTTAAGTCTTATTCAAGTTGTTCTAGACTTTTTTTTTTTTTTTTTTTCAGAATTTCTCTATTTTCTATCATCATAGACTTACTCTTGTAGGCCAGAATTGCCTTACCTCTTTGAAATAATCTGAAATATCTCTCACTAAGACATTATAGAAGCAAACCCATCACTTTAGTTAAATCAGTGAGGCTTTTATCAGATACTAAATCATAACTTCTTTTTCCAGCCAAGATGTAAAGTAAATCTCTTCAGGTTCTATATACAGGTGAAAGAATCATCTGAAAGCTTCACTTTCCAAAAACAAAAGTGTCCTGACTTTTATATTCAGAAATGCTGGCCTGCTACCAAACTTGCTTAGACAGCTAAGGCAACAATAAATAGTGCTTTATGCCAATGTCTGAAGTTAGACATAAATGCCACTTTCAAAATACCTGGCTGACTTCACAATTTTTGTGAATCTACAACTCAAAACAGCTCAAAAACTCAATATATCAATATATGTTTTAGATACCTAAATATTAAGACAGGTTTGAAAATACCGTTCTTGCAAGAATTA
Source organism: Oxyura jamaicensis (assembly GCF_011077185.1). NCBI lineage: Eukaryota > Metazoa > Chordata > Aves > Anseriformes > Anatidae > Oxyura > Oxyura jamaicensis. Next base: position 159,973,398 of record NC_048893.1, read on the forward strand.
TAAAGGAGGTTATATTGTTTTTCTTTAGTTAATCAATTGTCCAGAAATAAGCTTTCTAGCAAGTTCTACATACACTAAGAGATTCTACATACACTAAGAGATTATACATATAGATACCAAAATAAAGATGCCGTCTCTGCAATCACAGACATAGTATTTAGTCACACAAAGCACAAGTGCAAATGAAAAAGTTTTCTGAACTGCAGTCACATGTTTTTCACCAGAGTCACTGATGTGCAAAAACTGAAATCTAGATAAAACCAAAGTTGAATGCCCTGCTTAATGATGCTGAAATTGTTCTAAAGTCTTCCAGAAGTGAAGATGATGTTTAAAACTATGACCATTCCAAGCAATACAAGAAATTACATCAAGTGACATGACTTGTTGTACTAAGGGATATGGTTTAATGATGGGACTTGGTAGGTCAGTTTGATGGCTAGACTTGCTAGATCTTTAAGATCTTTTCCAACCTTGGTGATTCTGTGATTCTATGAAGTATTCCAGTTGAGAACCTGTAGATACTTAAGCTATTGAGAAGGACTCTCTTATACTGTAAGCAGCTCACTGGTCTTGTGAAAGAAGAAGGAAGTTTCCTGGTTTCCAATTAGTTTTCTTTGGAGATGATAAGATATCAAATACAGTACAAGGTATAATCAACAACCAGAGACTGGGCTTGCACTATAGATTTTTAGGCACACAAAAAAACCCTAATCAGTGTTGTTACTGCTTCATCTGAACCAAGGCTAGCCTAGTAAAAAAATGTTTCATCCTGCATTTTGGAGACTAATCAAGTCTCATCCAAGTGGACAAATCATGAACAGTATATGAAAAGAGAAGACACGGTAGTGGTCTGGATGAGTCCCAAATCAAAAACAACTCATGCACATGAGGTATGAAGTATTGCTGCAAGAGGGAGAAACCCTTCCTCTTCACTTGGAAAGACACTTCCTAGGGCTGAGGGAGGCAGATGTGAGAGGTTTTGCACTGTTCAAGGTAAACATTTGAACCTTGGTAGCTGTTTCTAACATTTGTCAGAAATCACATACCAGAGGGTGAATCGCTTGTACTGGTGCAGGTTTTGTTCTGAATAAGGGAATAACTGTTAATTGTGCAAGAGAAGAATTACTGAAGGCCAGATTCTGCTCATCTAAGTGGAATCATCTTTCTGGGGAGTCCAGAGTATGGAATCATCCCAAATAGCTTATCACTACACCCTTAGCTTAGAAGCACAGTCTTTGTAAAAAAGCCCTGCAAGAGGGTGACTTGTCCTGGGTGAGATAGCCACTGATGGTACCATCTTCCCCCATTAGTAATAAAAGTATAAATGTTATATGCCTAAATCTGAGTAGGAGTAGCCTGAGCTTAAGGTAAGTGTACAGTCATTTTTGGTTTGCTTTATCTCCAGTGGAGGGAAATATGCACATGTAGATTCTGATTCAGCCTGCCTGAGGCCTGAATTGTTCTCTGGAAGTGTTTGTCTTCATCTTTTGAATACATAGGTAGTAGTGAGTGACTTTCTCCTTAAGTACTCCATTTAAGTTTCTGTAGTTTGTAAAATGATCCTGGGCCTGACTTACCAGTCTGATGGCTAAAGAAGGTCCTTACACAGCAAATCAAAGTTTCAGCTCTGAATCACACAAGGCAGGAGCACAAACTTGATCAGAAGACCCTGGTCCAAAAAAAAAACTCTCTTAAATGCTCTCAAGTATTCTAAAGTTCTTATTATATGTCAATGTATATATATATATATATAAAGTCTTGAATCATAGTCTTATAGAATAATTTAGGTTAGAAGAGAACTCTGGAGGTCTTGTACCCAATTTCCAGATCTAAGCATGTTCAGTTATAGCAGGCTGCTCAACACCACACCTCATCAGGTTTTGAGTATCTCTGAGGATGGAGACTCTTCAGTCTCTCTAAGCAACCTGCTCCTGTGTTCAGCCATTCATTTTTCCTACTACCTAACTGTAACTTAATGTGTTCCAACTTGTGTCCATTGTGCCTTGTGCTATCAGCATGCACCTTTGAGAAGAGTCTAGATTAATCTTATCTTTCCTGTAGCACAGTAAATAAAATATTGCCATTGCTAATATCAGGCAAACTGAGTTTGCTAGGTCTTAAACTTTTTGTCATAACTTGTTGGGCCTGTCTGGAGCTTTGATTTTATTTGGTTTAGTTGTGATATCTGATTTTCATCCAACAAGGGGGCTATAACTAATTTGTCTTACTTTTTCTTATCTTTATATGCTACAACAATAGTTTTTGAATAGCTAGCCATAACAGGTAGTTATTATTTGCAGAATTAAACATTTATGACACCTAACATAATGATGTAGCATAAAGAAATACAAGCCTCTGATAATAGCAGAGGCTTTGAGGAACAAGGAAGGAGGATATGATGTAGAGAAGTAAAGGTGAGGGATTAAAAATGGCGTAATCTTGGCACTCTAGGCCCAATGGCTCACTACTTTTGACCTAAGAAACGCAGAGCTGTAACTGCACAAATTTGGTTTATAGGGGTAACAAAAAGAACGAAGTAATAATATCTAGGATTGTCCTGGTTTCAGTTAGTTATTTTTCATCCTAGTAGCTGATAGGGTGCTATGTTTTGGATTAGGATGAAAAGAGTGCTGATAACATGCTGATGTTTTAATTGCTGCAGAGCACTGCTTACACTAAGCCAAGGACTTTTCAGCTCCTCACTCTGTCCTGCCAGTGGGCAGGCTGGGGGTGCAGCAGGAGCTGGGAGGGGACAGACCCAGGACAGCTGACCCAAACTGGCCAAAGGGGTATTCCATACCATCTGACATCATGCTGAACAATATATAGGGGTGGCTAGCTGGGGTGGGGGGCCGGCTGCTCGGGGTTGGGCTGGGCATCGGTCAGCGGGTGGTGAGCAATTGCATTGTGCATCACTTGTTTGTACGTATTATTATTATTATTATCTTAATAAACTGTCTTTATCTCAACTCACAGGCTTCACTTTCCCGTTTCTCTCCCCCATCCCAGAGAGGGAGGGGGGAGGGTGAGCGAACAGCTGTGTGGTGTTTAGCTGCCAGCTGGGTTAAACCACAACAAGGATACATAAAAGGCACTATATATCATAAATGCAGATGTAATATGGAGATGAAAACCAATGAAAAAAAGCAAGGTGTAAAAGTTTGTTAGCAAAAAAAAGTGACCCCTAATTAAAATGAGGAAATATTAAAATCAAAAATATATCACTTCTGGTACAGAATTTTAGATGCTGATCACTCCTCATAACTCCCGCAAACTCCAAATAGAAGGTGCTAATGTTAGGACAACAAGGGACAAGCAAAACATCAAGAAAAGTGGTAGATACTAGGAAGCTTATGTATAACAGTATTTACTATAGCTTATCTGATACTTTTTTTTTTTTTTTTTTTCTGTATAGTATTCTTTTCTTTATTTTCATCTTCTCTAGCAATTAAATCAGGAGTAATAATAAAACTTTTAATGGACTGATAAGATTCCTACTAAATACTTCTTGGCTTCACATGTATAAAGTGTGTCTCCTTTCGTTCATAACAGGATTTTGAAGCATAACATTACCCTTCCATTACCCTACCCTACAGCTACAGGTAGCTGTAGATGACAGTAGGATTGACCCTAAGGTCTCACCTTCTCCAGGATGAACAGTTCTTGATCTCTCTTCTCTCAGCTCAGTGGCCTCTGAAGTATGGCCTCATTCCAGTACATCAGTGCCTTTCTCGTGCTGCGGACCCCAATAATGGATACAGTGGTTTCTCTTAAGTGCTGAATAAGGGCAATAATCACATGCCAATACAGCCCAGGATGTGGTTGGCCTCCTTCACTGCAAGGGCACACACCTGATTCACATCCAATTTGTTGTCTAGCAGGACCTCACCTTTTCTGCAATGTTGTTTCTTAGATAGTCATTACCAACCTGCACCTCTGCATGTGGTTAATCTGTCCCAAGTACAAGACTTTGCTTTTGCCTTTACTGATTTTATGAAGTTTCCATCAGCCAATTTCTCCAGTCTGCTGATGTACCTCTGAACAGCAGCTCTGCCCACCAGAGTATCAGCTGCTTCCCCCACCAACTTGGTATCATCTGAGAAATGGCTGAGAATGCTCTCTATCCCCTCATCAGGTCATTAATAAAAGTGTTAAACAGTGCTCCATAATTTGCTCCATTATTAGTCCCCAAGGGATACCAATAACAATTGACTGTAAAGTGTTTTGTACCACTGATCACAACGCAGTGGCAACATCTAAAATGTGAGTGCAAATCAGCATTGTTATGTAGCCAGACCTTACAAAACCACATTATACTTGATGTCCTAATGAGACATAAGACCACCCCAGAAATTCCAATATATACTCAAAGGAAATTTATTTTTGAATAAAATGAAAGCCTTAACACAAGCCTATCAAATACCTTCTTCCTTAATACATGTATGTTATATATGTGTTCCCAGCCCAGTTCTATTTGGATTTGGTGTATTTTAATTATTATGCCTCAACATCAACAGAGTTATTAAATACTGTGATATTATCCTTCTCTTCACAATTCATTTGATCAGACTATAAATATCAAAACAATTCCATCATGAACAGCAGTCAATGAGTCAACAAGGGATTCTACATAAGGAGGAAGCATAGGGCTGCTGTAAAAGTCTCTCATTTGAATCTATTGTTAATCCATACAACAGAAGATTGCAGGTAACTGCAAAGATCTGGCTAAGTTGTATTATGGACTATGCAAGGAAAGCAGTAGCTGATGGTATTAGCATAAATTGGCTAGAAAGAAATGTATTGTATGGTTATAAACAATCATGAAAACAGGCAGTATAGTAATATAAAGAAGCATTATATTCCATTATGGACAAGAGATGCATTCAGAAACAATCTTAAATAAAGTGATTCAGCTATTAACCTGAATTGAAAGGCAAAAAATTTACAATCTTATACATCATCTTGTTGTCAGTGTATCTTTCAGGTAGCTTAGATATGACTATTATCACTGTTACATCTTGCTGGCACCTAGCATCCCTCAGGGAACAATTAGTACAGTTGTGGCATGAATATATGCTAGGTTTGGAAATACAAAATTTGACTTGCTACTTTGGATGATATCCCATTTGGTCACCCTTTAGAAAAATGTTTTTTTATAAAGAGCTTGTTGAGCAAAAGAATGATCTTTGGCCACACATTTTAGGGAGTAACTTTTCTGTATTTCCTAAATAGAGACATAAATGGGAGCAAGTGTTATATCTTTTTGTGTCAGATAAAAGAAGCATTATATAGCAATCTTTTTCACATACACTGACCGTGTTGAACCTAATTGCTTGCTTAATAGAAATATAATTTAATAAGGTTTGGGAATCTTTAGGTGTTTTATTCACAGCGAATATATTTGAAGAGTACAAACAAGTTTTGGATGCATTTAAATGGACAGAACTGCAGAGTAAATCCACTAAAATCAATGAAGTTTCTCAAAATTTGTACCTGAAATAAAACTCTGAAACAGAGAAATATTATGCAGCTGTGCACACCATAAATAAATAAATAAATAAATAAATAAAGGTATTTCATTACTTTCACTGCAATAAAATTATGTCTACCTGCATGGTTCATTAGTGTCAGTGTCTCTAAACATTCCATAAAACTCACAGGAATTTTAGGGAGCCCAAAATTAGCTAAAGGTGGTTTGCTGAGGGGGGCAGGGGGGGTGTTGTTTTTTTTCCCCCTTAAAGTCAATGCCTATCTAGGCATTTCTTGCAGAAGGTCAGTAAGACTCTTTCACTGTCCCTGTATCTTCAATGGTATAGATTATTTTAACTTGAATAATTTGATTTCATGTATAAAAAATTATTCCAAATTACCTGCTTTGATCTTAAAGCATAAATAACTATGAAAACCCTTTGAATATTACAATAAGCTAAAGTATGGATATACCATTCTGGATATACCATACCATCCATCTGGATATACCATACCAGATAACTGCTTAAAAAATATTCATTTTTTCACAGCCTTACATTCACCAACTTTTTTATTATTATTATTATTATTTTTTTTTTTTAACATCAATGATGCCCCTTAAAACACATACGACCTTTGTCCCTGAAGACACTTGTCAGGGAATATTGCAGAGAGTACCTGAAAGGTACTTTGAATTTGAAACTATGACTACTCATACCAGCACTGATTCTAAAAGTTCAGTTCAGTTCATCAGCCCAGAGAAAGAAATATCCATGTGGGTCCAATCAACATGGCTTACTTTTTAAATTTTATTTATCAGCTACCTGAAGCAATGAACTAACCTGGCTGGTCCTATGCTTTCCTTAGGCTGCAAAATATTGACAGCAGAAAGTATTTCTCTAATTATTACAACAAGAAATAAATTACTGACACTTGTAACCTTTTGTGGAACAGAACAGAAGCAGAAATTAATAAGAGTGGTGAGTATAGCATAGCCAGGACTTACCACATGATAGAAATTGGATTAAACCCTTTAGATCACCTATTTTGGGTGACTGTAAAATACTGAAGCTACTACTAACTCACTTCCGGTATGTGTAAAACAATAGCACACACCTTTTATTACTATTATAATTTATTTTTTCACCAATGATACAAACACCTACTGGAGCTGATTTCACCCTCTGTATTGAGGGACTCACTTGGGTACTCCTTGTTCCCTTTGAAATAAATGCCATGGTCCATTATCATACACAGTGACAGTCAAAAATACTTTTGATGCTCCTTTGAAACTGATTGTAACACTCATGCATTATAGCTTGTCTGTTGCATCAGAGTAGCAGATATGCTTGTAAGACAAACAAGGTATTGCACAACAGATGCACATTGTTGGTAGCTATTGTTTGACTGGAGAACAAGCAGGAAATTAAAAAAAAAAAAAAAAAAAAAAAAAGATTCTAAATACCAAGAAAGTTTTGACAATTTATACTGTGTCTTTAGAAATTCATCTTACACATCAAGTGCTGACTCACAGGATGTAGCAGACAATATGAGAAAGAATACTGTCAAAGTAATCTTTAAAAATCCATTTGTATCTTCTTTATAGCAAGGAATGTCTTTGTGGTTATAAAATCAAAACACACAAAAACACAGAAAAAGGACAAATAGGTCCATTCCTGTGTTGCTCAAAACTACTGGGAATGAAAGCTGTGAAGAAAGAGTTTAAAGTGGTAATAGAATTTGCTAGTGAGGCTCTTATACTCTTACACTAGTTAAATTGATAATGTTACTGTCATTCACACCAAACTAAAAAACAGTGTGAGAGTGGTCATTCAAATATGCAAAAGCTGATTAAATAAGTGGCTTTCCAGTTATTTGTCTTATTGTTTGCTTCAGCTTAAAATTTAGGCCAGATTTGGTCAAATCATTTATTCAGTGAGGTGAGATTACTGTATAGTCAAATAAAAAGTAAATATATACTAACTATTTTGTCACACTTATTTGTTGCTATTTGAGTACCTTATTTTACATTTTATTACCGAGAACTTTTTAGCTAATTTATGTGGGTTTCCCAGCATTGTTTCCAAATGTAAATACAAGTTAGTGTTCAGTAATCTTTAAAATATATATCATTGGTGGATTTTGCCCTTATAATCTATTTCTGGATAGCAAAAGAGATAGAGATTGCATCCAGTTCTTATCCAAACAGGCAGTGAAATATTGCAATCCTGATTGAAAGATTTAGGACTCAGTGTGGGATTCACCTGAACAAATTCAGGGACTGGCAATCTGTATCTCTGCTAAGCCCCCCTAGGTTCTTTACATAGCCACTGGAGAGAAAGTGTCACTTCTAGAGTAGACACATCCTAAAGCAGACGTCTAAAATAGATGGGATGAATTACCCCTAGAAGTGGCTATAGCTTTCCACTGACTATAAAGGGCTCTCAGGTGGCAAGTTCAGAAGTAGACAGTTAACGTTAGGAAGCATGAATCACAATATCCTTGTAAAGAAGAAATAAAGTGAAGTCGTTTGTAAAACACAAACCAGATTATTAACATAAATGGGGGGGGGGGGGGGGGGGGGAGAAGAAAAGGGAGAAAAAAAAAAAAGGCAAACACTTGACTTGATTTTCTTAAAGAAAAGAATTGCTATGCCAATTTGAATCCTGGAAAAGGGAGCTGAACTCCTTTAAGTTTCTTTTGGAGCCAATCATGTATACGGATGTGACGTATGTATACAGATGGATGAGTAACCAACTGAAAGTATACCTGTCAATATTATTTCTTCACACAGAAATGATCATTCTACATGTAAATGATCTAAATAAGTTCCTTTCTCTTGTTTTCCTTAGTGAACTGGACAATATGAAATACTGTCAGTAGCACTAAGGAAGAATATAAAGTATCTTAATCTGGAGCTATGGGTTTGTATAGTTTGGGGACAACAATTAGCCTGTGGGAGATATTAATGAGAAGAAGAATATATTTGGAAAGATAATATTGAAATAATTTACTGAAGTCAACAGGCTACTTAAAAAGTAACACTTTATTCTCAGAAAAGCGGAGGAAATGATGAAATTATATGCATTTGGGGTTGTTAGATTTGGTATTATGCTTCTTTATCTGAAGATATTTAAGTTACATGGCAGAATAGCTAAAATTTTTAGAAATCACTTCCTAAAATATCAGCTGAAGTTAATGAGCTGCTAAGAGTGAGTAATTTGAAGAAGTTGCCTGATGTCCAAAGAAACTAACTGCAGTTAAAAATTGACTGAGCAGATTCACTTCAGAACTGATACCTCTCAAAGTAATGGTATTTAGGAAAACACACAAGTGCATTGTACCTGTGCTATTGCCAAAATTGTATAGCCAGAAAGCATCATGATGGTCAATATTTGCACAGGTACAGGTCTTCAAAGGCACATGCCTAGAAAAGATCTAACAATACTCATTGATTGATGCTCTGATCCCCAGTCCCTGAAGTGCTGCTTCTGGAAATGATACACAAATACCGTGGTCTCTGTTAGTTCAAAGTGCCTGCAGGTAGGCCAGGTACAGTATTTCGGGAATATATACAAACACCAGCTGCTACTTTGTATCTATTCTTTAAACCATCTGGTTTGGGGCATACATATACAGCACCAGAATCAGGCTATTGCTTGATCAATTCTGCCATCTAATGGCTGGATTCAGACAGCTCTTTCCATTGATGCTAAATGCTGGTTTGTAATTGAATCAGACTTTCTGCGATCTGACAGATATTTCTATTCAGTCTCAGGTTCTGAAGTAGGGGTTGTTGTTCTCCCATAAGAGATATAACCATTCTCAAAAAGTATCATTTTTCCTGTGGCTTCTTTACTCCAGAAAGTGAAGCAGGTAGGTTCCCTGCTGTGCTGTGCAACTGCTGCTCAGTGGAGACACGGGTATGAGTTCAGACCACCTGGTAAGAAAAATCCAAAAAACTTCAAAGATCCTCCAATGCCAAAACCCCAGGAGGAGACTCCCTCTGGACATAGTACGGCTTTGAAGGCAGACCTCCCCTTAATCCTGGCCCTTTCCTTATTGGGAAGCTGAAGCAATACCTCCCACTGTGCCTCAGGCTGATTAAAAAAATACAGAAGGAAAAAATGAAGTGATTATTTCTACTCACACAGAAACCATGGGAAACATACTTGATCATCCCCCTTTTTATATTTTTTCATATTTGTATTTTTATACATATATTTGTTTCAGATCAAGATGTACTTTCATTACAATTGCATCAAGCATCTTTGTTAATGGACTGCTTGTAGTCAGAATGTGTCATGCAGATGGAAGAGCAGTAACAAAATGTGGTCACTTTGCTACAAATACCATCCTCCACTTCCTACACTTTCTCGTTTTAGAGTTTCGTGCTGATGGGGAAGACCATGCTGGAAAGAGTGCTGGAAACAGAAGATATCAGATCACATATGAGTTTTCCAGAGAATGAGACAAGTAAACAAGTACATATTTTTTTGAATTAGGAAACAGAACTCAATCCTCAACAAAACTTCATTTCCGCTTAGATAATTCACCTCCCTCCTGTACGCTTGTGAAATAGGTTATATTTGGTTACTTTGTTTCATTGAACATATATGACAAAGAAAGAAAAATGAAAGAAAAATAGAAAAAAAGGAAAGGAAAGGAAAGGAAAGGAAAGGAAAGGAAAGAGATAAAGAAAGAGATAAAGACAAAGAAAGAGATAGAGAAAGACAAAGAAAGAGATAGAGAAAGAAAGAAAGACAGAGAGAGAGAGAAAGAGAGAGAGAAAGGGAGAGAGAGAGAGAGAAAGAAAAAGAAAGAAAGAAAGAAAGAAAGAAAGAAAGAAAGAAAGAAAGAAAGAAAGAAAGAAAGAAAGAAAGAAAGT
>NC_048893.1:159983854-159987791 GCF_011077185.1 Oxyura jamaicensis
GAAAGAAAGAAAGAAAGAAAGAAAGAAAGAAAGAAAGAAAGAAAGAAAGAAAGAAAGAAAGAAAGAAAGAAAGAAAGAAAGAAAGAAAGAAAGAGAAAAAGACTGAAAGACTGAAAGGCAGAAAGAGAGAGAGAAAAACAGAAAAGAGAGAAAAAGAGAGAAAGAGAGAAAAGGGAGAGAGAGAAAGAGAGATAAAAGAGAGATAGAGAGAGAAAATAAAGGAGAGAAAGAAAGAGGGACAGAGGGAAAGAAAGAGAGAAAGAAAGAGAGAAAGAAAGAAAGAGAGAAAGTAATAGTGGTGTTTTGTTTGTTTGTTTGTTTGTTTGTTTTCATTTTTATTAATGCTTACTTAATTCTGCAGTAGTAAAATACCACTGATTACAGATGCAGCAGAATCTGGCCAAGGTTACATCATTTTATGTATACTAACCTAATAGCCCAACATGGTTTCTCAAATCAAAAACCACTTAAAAGACCTGGAAGACTTGGAAATATGCCACAAGAGCAATACAACATATGTAAAAGAAAGTGGGATACATGTAAAATGGAGTGGGGTCCCTGGTAAGTGGATTTGGGGATGGCCAAAATGAAAATGCACTATCTGAGCTCACTGGACTTGGCATTCACAACTGAAGATACACATATTGAACAGCACAGGCAAAAACCAAGCAGCTGTTTCCAAAACGTTTGTGACATCAGAGTTGTTGGACGCAGAAATACAAAGAGGGTTGATAACACTTCAGTCTCTCTCATGTAAATCCTGTGATGTTTGCTACTGGTGAACCAATTTCCTGTCTTGTGTTTCTCTGTAAAATAGTCAAAATTTGCAGTTTCTTGACAGAGGAAAAAACTATCTGCCAAGAGGTAAGCTAAAGAAATAGTGAGAAAAAGACAGGTCTATAGTGAAAAACAGAAAAACAAAATTTCACAGTTTCTCACACTAGACTGCTTACCAGTTATATTATTAGTCTTTTGACATAATTAGTCTTCCAAGATTTTCATGAATTCAATAATGCAGCATATTCACACATTCAGCTATACACAGCCAACATGCTTTCTATGTACATTCTAAGCTGATTCCAAGCATTATCATCGTACTTGGTCAGGCAAAACTTTAAAAAGTGAACTCTTCTGAACTAGTTCAGTCATTGAACATATTCTTGATGTGATAATATCAGTCATGATTCATGACTGTAGTCATTGTATTTTCACTCTTTGCTGGAATATAACAACTCCTTGTTCTGGTCCTTGAATGAAACAGCTGAAGAGACTGACTTAATGCACATTCCTAATTACAGGTGATTGAATGATTCAGTATATCATTTAATCAGTACTTATGAGATAAAATAACAGTATTGAATAAGACTGGAGAGAAAACAAAACAATAATATGAGATTTTACTAGACCAAGAGATTAGAGAAATAGCAAACTGAATAGTCAAAGATTTCTTTGTGTTTATATTTTTTCCAAACTGTGGTGATTACAGTGGTTTAAAATTAATATAGAAGTAGCACAGTAGAACACCTGGCAGAATTATTTGTCAGTCTTCAGGTCCCAACTAAAGTTTGGTAATGGCAAAAAACAAGGTTCCTAGTGTTAATGACTGTTTCTGACCTGGCACTGCACTTTTTTATACCTTCAGCTGTGCTGTCAGAGATGATTTTTGGTGCACTTAGCAGCGGAAGTAGATATCATTTGGTTTAAAATAAAATCTCTCAGTGAAGGGATTTACACTGTAGAATATCCCAAGTTGGAAGGAACCCACAAGGATCATTTTTTTTTAGGGTGGATTTTTCAGATTTATTTATTTATGTATTTTCCAAAATAAAATGCTGCCTTTTTTCATTTAGAAACATTTAGGTGTTTCTTTATTATATCACTTCTGATTTTAACAAGTTCGGAAAAACTATCAGCAATACTAAATAGAATATATTAAAGAATACTATTACAATATGTAATAGAATATAAAACCTCAAACCAAGTAAGTGATGAAGCTGAATTAATTTATCTTTATTAAAAAGAAATATCTAAACAATATGAAAGTAAAAGATTTTGGCATTATTGAAAAAAAAATGTGTGGGTAAGAGATTAATTTATTCTGTACCCTTTAGACTTGCCAACAAAGATAAATTTTCTTACATAGCGTTTCCATGTTTAAGATAAGGATCCTGTTACAATGAGAACACACACACTGTGTGGCCCTTAAGAATTCATTGTTTATATATTTTCAAGTTAGAAGTTATAAGAAAGGATGCACAGGTACAGAGAAAAAAAAAAAAAAAAAAAAAAGAGGAAGACTATATAACACTTCAGCGTTGGAGTTAAGGAGAACATACTGTACAGGAGAGATGATTTTTTCTTTTTCTTTTTTCTTTTTTTTTTTTTTCTTTCTCTTTTTCTTTTTCTTTTTCTTTTTCTTTTCACACCTACATTTACTACAAACTGATTTTTCTTACCCAAGAGCCTTTTTTGACACTCCAGAAAAACGTGCTGGCTTTTTCATTCTTGCATGCTTCAGTATCACAGATGAAGTTCCTGTTTTCACACTGGTCTCATTGATTTTACAAGCACCATAGAGGTACAGACTGATGCCTGAATGGGGAAGGGTTCTTGACAGGCTTTACAGCATCCTACCTAGCTAATGCCTACTTTTTCAGTCAGTCCTCTGCATTTCTATTTCTTCCCTTCAAATTATTATCTTCTTTGATGTTCTCTTAGTCTTTGTAGACCTCTCAAATGCTCCCCTGAGGGCTGGTGACATGCTGTGATTCATCCTGGGATCTTATCATTACTTTCTGATAGTTCTCCAGCCCTTCTAAATGACCCCTAACTACTACTAGTTTAAACATACACTCTTTCAAGCACATTCTGCAAATCTCATTCTTTTCTTCACAGAGTTGTCTCCCTGCTTCTTCCCCCCCAAAATATATATATATATATATAATATATAAATGGGAATTTTGAACTTTGGTATTTGAAAAAGGGTTGCACACAGAGAGACAGATCTTATCATTTGCTTTCAATCTAGGTGTATATATACAGATAGGAGAAAATGGCTGTAAAGAGATGGAGACCCTGAGGGGATCCTTGGTAAGTTGGTTAGTATTCAGAAGCCAAGGTTTTGACAGTCAGAAACACAAGAGAAAGGACATGCATGGAGAGACAGATGGAGAATGTAATTTATTTGAATCTATTTAAGTAGAGAGATATTTTTCAAAAAAAAAAAAAAAATATATGAGGAAAGAGGGAGGAAAATCAAAACAAAGAACCAAATCTCCTCACGGTTAAACCATGTCAAAACATAAGACTTCAAATCAAATTAAAAAAATACTAGCTAAGATAGTATAAGATGAACACTCTTGAACTACTTCCTGGAGGACAGCACAAACAGACCTCTGGCAAGGTCTCTTTGCATCTTCTCCCACCATACCATAAATACTTTCCAAAAGACAACTGTGGGCAACAGTGGTCAACTGATAGTAATGGCTTTCCTCTGTAGAATTTGAATTCATATATAAAAAAGAAGCAGCAATCAAAATCTTTGCAAGCTAAAAACAAACAAACAAACAAAAAAGCAGGAATTTGAATACAAATATGAAGAAGTTAAAAAGAGCTGCACACAAAACATAACTGTCTATGGAAAAAAAAAAATGAGAAAACACAGAAAAGTAATTTGTACCTAATAAAACATGATAACAAGGAAACAAACTCCATGAGTGAATATTGTATGCTTATCCTTATGCTGTCCTATGACATGACAGATCTCCAGAAACATATGCTCTGTAGAAATACAATATTTCTCTTGAAACCTGTTTCCCTTTGTCTTGATACTGATGTACATTTAAGATATGTTTGGGTTTTTGGTTGTTTTTTTGTTGTTGTTGTTGTTGTTGGTTTGGTTTGGTTTGGTTTGGTTTGGTTTGGTTTGGTTTGGTTT